>NC_044356.1:13577276-13670844 GCF_007364275.1 Archocentrus centrarchus
AATGTGGCATTTGAGTGTTGTGGTTTCATTCAGGACTTTGACTCAGTTCTCCCGTACATCTTCTGAGACTCCCTGTATGAAAAGCACTCAGCACTGACTGCACTAAAGAACTCAGGATGTTGTAAGATTTTCTCTTGGGTCAAAGAAACAGACTCAGATATTACATCTTTAAGGCACCAGGTTGGGGGGGTGACACTCTCTCGACACTTTGTTCTGTAAATCTCTCCCAGTTTTCAGGTCAACAAGTCACCTCTCATGTCACTTTGCAGTCGTGGTTTAGTTGTCTTTCTGTGTGTATTTTATCCTCTTTTTTTTTTTTTTTTTTTAAATATTAATAGAGGTGTGTGTGTCCACTAAATGAAAGTAGCTTTTTATGTTGTTTGTCATCCTGGTCGTTGGAATCATTAGCATGTGGAACAGATCTGATTTTTAATGAAGCGTCAGGGATTAACCTGCATCAGTCCATTTGCATTTCCACAGGTTCAGAGTTATAGTGAGGGGCTCAGGGGGCAGCCGCTGTAGTGTTGTTTAATTTGGCTCAGGGGATGCTCATAATTCATGAAGGATTGCATGTTTATTTGTTTCTCTGCTCCTCCAGTGTGTCTCATCCATTGAAAGTATGATTCCTCACTCTGCATCTTTCTGCAGTGAGGAATCATTGATTTGTGTTTGTGCTTTTGACAGATGAATACTTATGATCATTTACAAAGCAAAATCTTTTCTTAATAATCATAAGACATGTTATCCATCAAAGATTTATGGAAGGTTTATAGAATGTATTTTCAGCCCTAATTGGAGATACCACATGCTGAACTATGTATAAAAGATCATTTGAATTTGAATTTCTCAGCATTCAAATGACCTTAAAGCTCAGTGTCACCGCCTGATAGTGTTGAAGGTTTTGAGGATGGCAAAGATACAAGTTGAGCTACTTACCTCGGGCCTGAATAGTTAATCCTTCAGGTGACTAATCACAGGGGTGCCCTGCATTGCTCTCTGTTATGAATGGAATATTATCACCTTTGCTCATTTATCTATTATTTGGCTTATCTGATAATGGAAATTTTATTTTTAAGCTGTGGTATTGCGTGTTTGTAATACGAAATGTTTTGAAGACTCCTGTTCTGTCAGGCTGCACTGCTTCAGAAGGGATTGTCAGGTGATTAATCCAAGGTGATGGTGTAGCAGCTGTACAGTTTAAATTGGATGATGACTAATCATAATTTTCAGTGTGCATTTGAACACTTTTGTGAAGACTGAGGAGATCTCTTTTAAATATGTTTTATGCAGCATATTTACAGTGAGCATTCTACAAGAAAACCTACAAGCAGGAAGCAATATGATGCTGCAGTTGCACACTGCAATTAAAACAAATGCATTTAACTCACCTAGTGCTGTATTAGGTACACCTTGCCAATACTGGGTTGGACCCCCTTTTGCCTTCAGAGCTCACTTAATTCTTCATGGCACAGATTTAACAAGGTGCTGGAAACATTCCAGCACCTTCCAGCACCAAAACAGATTTTGGTGCATATAGAATCACACAAATGCTGGAGGTTTGTTGGCTGCCCATCCATCCATCCATCCATCATCATCCATCCATCCATCCATCCATCCATCCATCCATCCATCCATCCATCCATCCATCCATCCATCATCCATCCATCCATCCATCCATCCATCCATCATCCATCCATCCATCCAGTTAATTCAGGGTGCAATGAACTCACTGTGATTTTGAAGAATCCAGTTTGAGATCATTTGAGCTTTGTGATATGGTGCGCTACATGGTTCTAGCTAGCCCAGCACTGGCTGAGGTACTGTCACCCCAAGCTGAGAATTTCAGCTGTTAGCTACTGGAACAGACTGAGGAATAAAACACACACACACACACACAAAAGTTTTTCATGGGTGCATCCCACATAATCAGCTCTCCTGCTCAACATAGAAATTAATTTTCCTTAGAAAAGTTGCACCATTTAAGGGGAAAAAACAGGCATTCCAACAGTACATGATTTATTACCAAGAAACATTGTTACAACACAAATTTCCTTACTTTTTGTGCCAAGTTTATGTTCCAGTCAATGTCCTGTGTCTTATGGTGCACCATAGAGTAACATCTTAATTTCATTGTATGTATTTACAATGACAATAAAAGCAACTTAAATTAAGAAGAAATCATTTTGTTATGTACAAAAATTATACTACAGTTTAATGAAGCTGCAGGAAAAAACATCATTTATAAATGAGACTTTACGAAGTCTAGCATTGTGAATTTGGGATTCAGTGATGGTGAAGACAAGACAACAGTGTTTCAGGATATTATACCTGCATGCCATTATGCATTTCCGCTGGCTGAAATCCAGTACATACTTTAAAGCTGCTGAGCTTGATGTTTGATAATTGTGGAAAAATGTTTGACGCGTCAGTCCAGGGTGAAAAGATTTGATTGTCAGTTTCAGAGCTTCCTTTGTAAGTAAAATAATCTAGTGCACTCCATTGGTCTTTGGTTAATCTTGTTTGAGTTGCAGCCTTTTTTTAGTAACATTTCTGTGTTGCTTTCTGCATTGTGCTATTCTGGGGTGGGAATGAAGATTGTGTGCAGCAGTCATTAGGAGGCTGAATGGATACTTGTGTCTTTCTTACATATTAACTTCTTCTTTTGAAAAGCAAAGACACGTAGAGCTATAAAATAAGGAATATTTGATAAAGAATTCCTGCAAATTCAACTGAACCAAATGTGACACCCTGTCACATTTATTATTTTCCTATTGTATTTATGGATCAACATCTTTTCCAACAACAAAAAATAAAAGATAAATTCTTTGAAAGTGAGCAGGAGGAGGCGTGTAAGTTCCGCTGGCATTGAATTGCCTCACACAGTGGCTTTGATTTACTCTTGTTACCATGGTTAACAAACTGTTCACTGACAATACAGTAGGTACAATTGAATTTTTGTTGTCACAGGATAAACCACTGAAAGGACTCTGCTTAAAACATTCCTGGGAGAGAACTGAGTGCAGGAGTCAGTTCTTGTCGACATGTTTACCGTTCATCCTGTGTCATGTCCTATGTGTTACATGTGTTATGGCCATTGCACAACTGTGTTTAGAACCCATTTAATGGTTCACAGATGTAATACTAACTGCAAAGTGGTGATAAAGCAGGTTGAGGCGGTGATTCAATTACTGTTGGTTTTTATTTCACAACCTGATAGCTAAGGTTGAATGTGTGCATGACAGAGGATTTACTCCCTGAAGTAGCACAGTACTTACTAACACAGTGCTGCTGGCTCTCTCATTGGGCACATGACATGAGGAGCTGTGAGCTTCCTCCTCTCTGGGCTACAGTGGACTGCTGTTTTCAGTGATGTTGGGAATTTTTTAGTAGTGTGTCTGACAGTCTTCAAACTATAGAAGGCCATTTAGTTATTGAAATCTGACACAGTGTGTTGCTGTATTAGCCATATCAAAAGCATCACATTAACTAAACAGTCAGTATATTTTCTTTTTCCCGAGCTATCAACATATGATTGCTCCAGGCAAAAAAATATATTATATAATAGATTTTATACATCAGTTAAGAGAGGCTGAGGAGTTACTAAGGATGGTCAGCTTTGTTCACAGATATCAACATGCCACTTTACAGAGCTTTCAATCATATACTGATCCACCGCTTTACTAGAGAAATACACTCACCAGCACTTTATTAGACCACACATAGGGTAATCATAAGGTAGCAGGTCAATCCATTTAGGCCATGTAGATATGGTTAAGACGACCTGCGAAGTTTAAATTGAGCATCAGATTTGGGGGAAAAAAGTGATTTTTAAGAGGACTTAAACGTGGCATGGTTGTTGGTGCCAGATGGGCTGCTCTGAGTATTTCAGAAGCTGCTGATCATTGGGATATTCTCACAACTGTCTCTAGGGTTACAGAGAACGGTCCAGAAAAGAAAAAATATCTAATGAGAGGCAGTACCCCTCTTAAACTGAGCCTGAGTATTGTTGCTGACCACGTCCTTCCTTTTATGACCACAGTGTGCCCATCTTCTGATGGCTGCTTCCAGCAGGATAATGTGCCATGCCAGAAAGCCATGTCACAAAGCCAAAATCTTCTCAAACCTGTTTGTGTGATGCTATCATGTTGATATGGACCAAAATCTCTGAGGAATGTTTCCAGCACCTTGTTGAATCTGTGCTGCAAGGTGTACCCATTAATGTGGTTGGTGAGTGTTGCAATCAAATGCAGCAGTTCTGCTATAAATTCTATTTTAAATAAGCTTTTACATTGTCCTTTTGGTTGACGTAGAAAAAGTGGCTACTTTATTCTGCTGTTTACTATTGTCATCTTTGTCGTTAGTGTACGTGTGCAGGACTGTATCATATTTTAATGCGTCTAACATTTTTTCCCCTCGTGGGTGTTGACTGGATGAGTATACATACTAGAGATACAGTGATCAATGTATTTCAGTCATTAAAAAAATTAAGTTATATTAGTTGTTTCTGGCTTCCCAAATATGAGGATTTTGACACATGACGGTAAATTGAATATGTTTAGAAATGGACTGTTGGTTTGACAAATAAAAATGTGAAACCGTTTTTCTTTTCTTTATTTTCTTTTCTGTGTATATATACCATTCCAGTGATGAATGCTCATATTTAAGAGTTGTGAGAGTTTTAAATAATGATGTCAGCGTATGTACAAAAAATGTTCAGCTTCACACAGCTTTCTTCTGTTGTTGACTCTTTGTGATGTCAGTAAGACTGGATATTCCTGATATGGGTTTTCACAGGTCCTGAGTTTGCTGTTAGGACATATTTGAGCAACCCAGTGAGGAAAACTTGGCTTAACTGGAGGCCTTAAAGAGAAGAGAACATGTTTCAGACAGAAAATGAACTAATGTGCTGCAGCAGGACCTAGTATTAGACAAATATGGATTATTTTACACTGTGAATCAAACAAAGCTACTCTAGTAGAGTCCAAGAATAAATAATGCAGCTTTAAAAAACACCACCTTGATCTGTGGGAACTGTAACAGACATATTCCATTATGTGCTATCAAATATATATATATATATATATATATATATATATATATATATATATATATATATATATATATATATATATATATATATATATATATATATATATATATATATATATATATATATATATATAATATAAAAACGTGCCTGTGTAAATGTTTAGCGACAGCAGATGGTGATACACCTACGTAGTTTCTTCTGCTTTCCCAGATGGTGATGGAGTGACACAGGCTTCACTTCTCCATATGCTCAGCCAGTGCTCTGCTCTGCTCAGCCAAATAGGGCAGCCTGCTATGAGTTCAGTGAAAGGCCGGTGGTTCCCTGGACTCATGCGTGATAGTGTTCATGTACAGCAGACCTGCCAGCAGAAATCACCCTGTGTTCTCTGACTGACGTAGGATAGCTCCCATCCTGTATGAGTGGTGTTCATTCATATATTATCCTGTATCCTCGGGTATTTAAAGCTCGTGGGTATGCCTGGACAAGATATGGGTCATGCGTGGAGGTGCAGAGGCACAGATCAAGAGCCCTTTGAGCTTTTAAGCCTGTTTATTGTAGGTGGGGAACATGAAGACAACACCCACTCTCAGCTCTGTTGTGTCAGCTTCTAACCTTTTGTGCAGTATCACCAAACGAGCAGTTACAAAGTGCCCACTTACATGCCAACTTTAAGCTGGTGCTATAGGAGTGGGGTGTAAAAAACCTTTGATACCAGTCTAAGGCCGAGCGGGTCGACTGTACTCTAAAGTGTGCTTCACCGTTCGTGCACACTCGCTTGTGTGCACTGTCATACTCACGCAGGCACTAATGGATGAAAACCCTCAGTACATTACACCATTTATGTTCCCTTGTTTAATTTATGTTATTTACTTTGTTTGCTTTTGATCCTGTGGCTTCTCATAACTGTTTTCTTATGAATATAGAGGTGACATTTCTTATGACATTTCTGTATTTTTTTTTCTTTAAGATCTCGTAAAGCTTCATTTTTAAAAATTTCTATCACTTCTTTGTTTTGATGTCAAAGTCAAATACTTTTTGTTACTATGATATAAATGCACAAATTCTGCTTTATCATTAAACTGCATGATTCTTTGGGCAAATTTTAAAATCTATTAGTACGAGAATTCTTTTACTATTATTCATTTTCTGGATTTGTCAGGTGTTTCATTCATTAGACAAAAGCAGATATTCCTAGATTAGTTTATAAATATTCAGTCTATCATTTATTTAATTCTGAGGAAAAATGTTTTTTAGAAATTTTTTTCATGACACTCCATGTAAACAGTTGTTGTAATTCTGCTACAATTTTGTTACAAACTAGTCACAGTATTTGATAGACTGTCGACCTTGATCTGTCCAACAGACAGATCAAGCATTACCATCCTTAGCATAAAACCACAGAGAGACAATTCTAGCTCAAGGTCAGCCTGTGTGTGTGTGTGTGTGTGTGTGTGTGTGTGTGTGTGTGTGTGTGTGTGTGTGTGTGTGTGTGTGTGTATAAATAATGTACCCAGTCCTACAGTGTAATACACACCTGATTTTGACCTGGTTGATTTTAACCATTTGTCCCCCGATGAAGCACAGAAACACTTTTAAGTCAATCTCAATGCAAAAAAAATAGTAGCTAGTCTCTGTTAATATATGTTTACATGTCTATGATGGACATGGGCAAAATACGGCCAAACGACCCTCCTAGATATAGAATCTAGGCCATTTAAAAAAAAAAAAATGTCATTATTATCTTCATTATAACCTGTCACCATGTTTTGATTCAGTTATCCAAGGTGTAGCCCTTCTTTCTTTATCTAATTCACTTTCACCACCCTGTGAAGGCTTTCTGTGTGTTTACCTGTGGTGTGACACCTGCAGCCCCTGCTTTGCTCTCTCTGTCATTTATTTGCTGTCACCAGTTGTTCATACATAATAAATTTCAGTAGTATCAACTGTCCAGGCTGTTTAATTAGGATGATATTTCATAAACAAACAGAATATATTCTTCTTTGTAGGTGATTAAAATAAAAGATGGTGTGTAAAGGCAGAAATATTATTGGCACAATAAGTGTTGTACTGCAAGCATGATTTCTTTTTTTTTCCCCCCCCCTCCCTAAAATATGTGTTTAGATAATTTAATTAGTTGGGTTTGCTTTGTTTTTACAGCTCATATGCTTCTAAAATGTGTGGATTTGCTGTTTTGTTTTGTTTTTTAGAGCAATCAATGAGAGTTTGTCATTTAAATTCTTGTTTCTGTTTAGAGTGATAGGATAGTGACCGGGAGAGGCTGATCAACACGATGCTCGGAAAGATTAGGGATAGGAAAAGTAGCACACATGTTCCATCTTATGAAACAGATCAGTGTGGGGATAGACGTTTGCGCTCGTATTGATTGAAATTTTATTTAAGGTCACTTTTCAGGAAACAAGGCCATGTGTTTCTTTGAGATGAGATTAAATGAAATAAATTTTGAAAGTTGTGACGATAGTGTAACATGTTGCTGGCTGTTTACACAGATCGCTGACATAGTTTAAAAATCCCTTCAGTCAGGATTAACACCTGGCACAGCAAGAGGCGTGTCGAGTCATATGGACACAGGGAGGGAGGATTCACTCGGAGCAGCAAGATCGCATGTTTGGGGCAAACAAATGTTTCGCTTGAGTTTCACCAAACTGTTTCGACTCAGAGTAGGTTCATATATGATTTACTTTTTAAGTAAGTAGTATGTGTTAAAGATACTAATAGTTATGGGGAGGCAGGTGGTTCATGAACATTTGGGTTAAAAGAGCTGACTGGAATCTACAACTGTAAATGTGAATTACACTAACGCTTTAATGGCTGTTTAAGGTGTTTGCTAATCATTTTTAATTTTCATGGACCAGCTTGAAGCATAAATATTATATTTAACACTAAATATTTATCCTTTTTCTGCCTCCAGCTGGCTGAGTACGCCCAGAGAAAAGCTTACGTCGACTCCCAGAAGAAACAGAAAAAGAAGAAGAAAAAGAAGCCAGCCGAGGACTCGGAGGGGGATTCACAGGGAAGGGGTGGAGGTCGAACCAGATCAGTCTGTGGGAGGAGAGGTGTCTCGGGTGGAGGACAAGATGGAAATAGAGACCCACACACCACAGAGTTTACTTTCACCAAGACGCTCAGGAGTGGAGAGACTGTCAAGCATGACCAGACGTACAACATAGAGGTAGATATTTTTTTTTTATTGCCTCTTCCAAACTGCATGGCTGTCAGACTTTTTGGATTTTAAAAAAGTTCATAAATGAAGGTAGACGAAGAGTTACAGCTCTATTTGTTTTGCAGAAACCGATTTTCAGTAGTTGACCAAACCACATTGCAAAGCGTGTAATTACAGAGACCTTCAGTAAAGACCATCACCATGGATCACCACTTATAAGAAGCAACATACTTAGCTGAACTATAGGACAAAAGGTCATATAAAGGCCTTATAGTTTTGACTTTATACCTGTGATGCCAATATGACTGGCTGTTTGAGGCCCCAACCATTTGCCAGTCTAACAGCTCCCCTATGATCCCCAACTTAGACCCAGCTTAAAACATTTTTGCATTGTCTATGATATAAGACCACACCTTACAGCATATTATAACCTGACAGATACTGGATTTTGAAGGAAATTTAATACTGATTTTGAAACATGGAGGGTAAGCATGGGAGGTTACATAAACATGTACCAAAAACAAACATTTAACATATTTTTAATTTGATTTTATTTATTTGAAAACTTTCTCTACTGACATTTCTTGTTGTTTATTGGCATATACTCACTTTATTAGGTTCATATTTTTAGTGCGTTTTACCTTCAGAACTACCATAGTTCTTCATTTGAACAAGGTGCTGAAAATATTCCTGAGAGATTTTGGTCTTTATTGACGTGATAGCATCACAGGTGCTGCAGATTTTGTCTGCACATAGACGCTCTCTTGAATTGACGTGGTGACGGGAGGGTAAATTAATTCCACTACCGCCAGGAGCCTGAACTGGATGGATCCATGCTTTCTTTTGTTTACACCAAATTCTGACCCTGCTATCTGAATGTTGTAGCAGAAATTGAGACTCATCAGGTCAGACAGTGTTTTTCAGAGCTTTCAATTTTGGTGAGCCTGTGCAAATTTTAATCTCAGTTTCCTGTTTTTAGCTGAGAGGAGTGGCACCTGGTGTGCTCTTCTTCATACCTTGGTTTTGTAACGGGTGGTTATTTGAGTTCTTGATGCCTTCCTATCAGCTCGTAACAGTCTGGCCTTTCTCCTCTGACTTCTGACCTCTGACATCAAAAAGGCATTTTCACCCAGAGAACTGGATATTTTCTTTTTTTCAGACCATTCTCTGTAAACCCGAGACATGGTGATGTAGAAACATCCGAGTAGATCAGCAGTTTCTGAAATACTCAGGCCAGCTTGTCTGGCACCAACAGTTTATACCATATTCAAAGTCACTTTAAATCATCTTTCTGGCCGATGACTGTATGCGTAGCCAATATCGACATATTGGGGTAAGCTGCCACACTATGATATAGTGCTTGCATGATTGGTTTGATCTGGCGCTGCTGCAGAAAACTTGACTGCTAGACAAGCGTCTGTTGTTTGTCTGTTAATGGCGTGATTTGGATTTGATCAAGATCTTAGTTGCTTAGTTTCACTGAGGTAATTTCATCAAATGTGCTATTTGATAACATTCAGTGTTTAAGTTTTCTGAAATTTATTTCATTTTCACAAATATTATGTGCCAGCCCCATTTTTTCTGTGTGTAAGCCTTACAAGTTGCATAACCTTTCAGACTGCATTGAATTCCTCTATTTTATGACAATTGGTTTGAGCCTGAACATTTAGTCTAAACAGTCCTGAAAAATAAATATTCAGCCACCGTTCTGAAGAAAATCGATCTAAAGCAGTTTTTTTTTAATATGTGGACCTAAGGCACTTAGGCTTTTTTTTTTTTTTCCCTCCTCCCATCATTCGAGCCCTCTCGGTTTTCTTTAACAGCCACTCTTTCCCTGAACCCTCTGCACATTTGATGCAGTACATGCCCACAAAATACCGGGTTTACCATGGAAACAGACAATTGCATTTAAACAGACTGAGATGTGACGGTCTGTGCGACCAGTTCCTGTGGCCTTGCAGCACTTTCAGCAGACCTTAAGGTTGGCTGAATGCCTTGGTGTTTCGGAAGCACTTTTTTTTTTTTTACCTTGGAAGCAGCCCACCATCTCTCCCTATTACAAAGACCTGGACAAAACTAATTTACTCCTGCCTGGATGGCAGCTGGCATGCATCACCAACAATGAAACATGGATTTTAGGGACTGAATCATACAGAGTGGATTGTGAGAAGTTGTTTATGTTGATAAATTATTGAGTCACTTAAATTAAAATGTTTTGTTGTTGTTTAATTCTGTCTCACAACATTTTTTTTTTTTTGTTTTTTTGTCCTTATCCCAGACTAACTGCTCATGGGGCCTGTGGTGGGGAGGAGGGGGTTGCTTGGAAACACAACAGCATCAGTGTTTTCCGCTGTCAAGCATCTCAAAGAGATTTAAACCCAAATATGAGTGGGCTGACTCACTGATGCCTCTTAGACCGTCGCATAATAATATTTGCATCAGTGTAACTGTCATGGCGCAATAGAGCTGTGATATTACGAGATGCAGTTTAGTGAGTCCATGCACAAAAAGGAAAAAAAAAAACGTGTAAATTAGGCTGATCTTCCCTTCAAGGCTGTCTGCTTGTACACCTCGAGACCACTTCCAGCGCTCTGTGGACATCTTGTTCTGACCTCTCACTTGCACATGGGGGGATTTCACCAGAGAAATTTGCACAAATGTTAACCCTCTACTTAAGTGTCAAACTGACCTGACTTTCACAGCAAAGATCATCATTGGTGATAAGAGCTGGATCTTGTTCTGTGGACAAATATGCGGTGTCCAAGAGGACGGTAAATTAGGGCAGGAACACGGCCACTGGCATGCTTTTTGTTTTTCCTGCACTTCAATTTTCATTTTCATTTTTATAGCAGCAGTTCAGACTGTGCTTTATGCTTGAAGGCAGAGACCCTGTGTTATTAGAGAGAAATCCCCTATGAGCAGCCCTCGACAATAATTGGGAAATGGAGATCCATTTTAATAGGAAGAGACCTTCAGCAGAATTAGGCTGGGGGAGGGGCAGAGCCATCTGCTGCAACTGGTTGGGGCATAGAGCGAAGCATAGAGTTATGGACTGTGAATGGGTCCCCCAGAGTCAGACTGTCAGTGAAGAGTTCTGTTGTAATGTCCTGAGGCGTCTGAGGGAAAACATTTAGCGCCTCAAACACGAGCTTGTCAGTGTGTGTACCTACTCACAGTGCATTAAAATTTCAAAACACAATCTTCAATTGCCAGATTTGGGTTGATGCGGCTTAGTTCTCTTCCCCAATAAGAAATTCAGTTTACAGGGCTGAATTGACACAGTGGAGGAGATCCTTCACATATCACAGATACACAAATATTCAGAACAGGTTGTCCATCCAGCGATCTCTGTGTGCAAGGAGAGACAAGGAGATGAACCTGAAGGCGAGATTGGCCAAATTTAAATCTCACATGATTTTTACTTGTTATGGCCCGAGTCACAGAACATTTTGATTGCAATTTGTAATTTTTGGATCCTCTCAGGTTTAAGCTGTCATCATTTGTCAGCAACTACAGGCTAAAACAAATACAAGTTAACAGCATATAAACATCTTAATGTTTCCCGCATTTAACTGTTACACAATTACTAGTGAACAATATATACTTCAAGCTCTGGTCCCACGCAATATCACAAATCACACATCTTTCTTTTAGTGTAAAAGTACTGAGCAGAAAAATGTTAGGGCCACAGTGATTCTACTGGAGAAAAATATGCATGTGTAGAAATGGAGGCTACAATGTTACAAGGCTGACTGCTCATCACTGCTTCTGTTACCTGTTGAAAATCAACAGGTAAGAGGTTCCTTGGCTGGGGTTGGCATACTTTCAGCTTGTAGGGTTGTGTTAGTATGTTGTCCCTGCAAATGTTGTGGGTTGGGTGTAATTTGTTCTTTACTGTCCCGTTCTTTTCATGAAATAAAAATGAAAGTAATTTTCATGTCTTTACTCCTCAAAAGTTGTAGACCGTTCTGTTCTCCCCTTTCTTCACACAAAATGAAGTGGAAGGAAAGTGCATGTTCAGTTTTTTTTTTACTTATTCCTGTCAACTTTTTCTAATGTGGTACTTCCATTCTCCAGTCATTTGAAGCTAACGAGACATTTCTCTTCTGCTTTGCCCCCCGCCCCAGTTTCAATTTATGACCCAGGAATTAACCCAAAAATAGGCTTCAATAATGATGGTCATTAAACTGCAGGAGTGAGAAAGGAGCTGTGTAGCAGAAGTAGGCTGGCACCACATTTTAATGCAGTGCGCATACAGAAATAGGACATATGGCAGGCATCATTTCTAAAAATTGGAAGAATTAAATTAATAAAATTAATTCACAAAATGAAGCGAGTGCTGTGACTGAAATCATGTATGAATGTGGCTAACATGTTGGTTTTATTTTTTGTGTGTTGCAGCCAGAGAGTGAAGTTTCCACCACTGCAGAGGATTATTCCTCAGAGGTGAGACAGTTTTTCTCAAAATATAAACCACCACTTTGTCATAAATGTTCCTTTTCTTTCTTTCTTTTTTTCCTTTGTTTTGGCAGGAGAAAAATTGTGGCTTATTAACTGCCTTATCTACAGTTCCACTATATATCATTTGGTTTATCATTTACATGGAGCCTTTTTGCATATTCTTCTGGTTTCATCTGAAAATGGAAATTGGAAATCATAATGCAGGGTGAAATACCTTTTTGTTATCTTTGTTGTCTCTGGTCCTCTTAGCCACTTGAAAGGTGATATTATGATGTGCTGGAAATATTCTTCATGGATAAATAACTTCTGTTCTTACGCCGTGTCCTTGTTGGCTGCTGTACATTTTCTCAGAGCGTGAGTGAAATAGAAGTGAAACAATCTGTGCTTTTATGAAAATCCGTATTAGTATACAGATTTTTAAATATCTTCTAATTCTCTATTCTTTTGTTGACTTACGACATTACGTGGTAATTCACTGACTGAGTCGGTGAGATGAGTCTAAGTTTTGAGTTTAGTTGATGCACTTTAATCAACATTTTGAGAGTATTTTAAAGAGAATAAATGATACAAATCAGCGATCACTGAATTTATGTGGGCTCCTCCGTTACATTTCTCTGATCTTAATGTTTGACTGATAGCCTTGTGAATTAACAGGTAAATGGATGCCTTGATGAGATCACAGACAACCTAATGATGCCTTCAAAGGATTTTATCTGGGTACAGTAATCTGATCGAGCAGTTCTTTCCACTCTGCTTTGGCCTTGCTAATGCTTGCTGGGCTTTACTCTGGATTTGCTTAATATTTTAGCCTCCTGTAATATTTCCTATAACCCACTAACCACACCTGTTTTGTGCTCTAACTATATCTATGTGAGGCATTTAAAAATTGTGATGTAAGGGGGGGGGATCATTGTTATTTCCAAATGACAAATTTGAAAGCAGAAAAGAGTCACATGTTTCAGACTGAACAGGGCTTTGTGACATTTCAGAGGCGTAAATTATCTGTGAAAGCTGGAGCAGAATGAAGTTCAAATGGGGTGGATGATTAGAGGACAGGAGGTGTTACACAAAGAGCTGGTCTCTTTAAAGTCACTGAGGTTATATTCGAACTGAAAAGACAGAACCAGCGAGCTGCTGATCACTACAGCCGAGGACTGTTAGAGAGCAAAAACCAGAAATGTGTTTTAAGTGCAAAAAGAATTCCGGGGAATTTTTGGATAAATATGAGACCAAAACAAAATTACAAGAGTAAATGTTAGCTAGAAATCTTTCTGCTACAATGTATTTATATAAAGTAGTGTGATTAAATTATTTTTAAAAAGAAAATCAAAGAAAATGTCAGATCTTTGTACAATAATAGAATTGTATATATCCAAGCCTGTGGAAAACTCATGGAATTGAAGCGTTTGAACTTCTTTGTTACATGCAAGTCTTTTTCTGATTTCTTCCTCAGTAGTGAAATGGTTTTATTGAAGCCTGTGTAGGCCTAGCTCTTTTATTTTTTGGCATTTTGCATTTATTAGACAGCTCAATGAAGTGGAGACAGGAAAGCAGGAAGAGCAAGAAGTGTGTGTGTGTGTGTGGGGGGGGGGGTTAGGGCATTTAGCCTTGCAGCATCTTATCACCTGCTCAACCTGTGAGTTAAACCAGCACCCAGGCCTGATTTTTTTTAACACAGTAGATCAGTAATTGGTCAGAATGGGAACTGATGAAGAATTTAAGCTTTTAAGCAGAATCATAATGACATGGGTCTCAAGAATCTTATTAGTATTCGTACCTACTTATGTATCAGCCACATTTCCTAATCCTAATTCCAGACCACTTTTCTGCAGCTATGTTTAAACTTGTGTTATCTACTATAGATGGAAGACTGTCTGACATATTAATATGTCAGGAATTGATTGATTTTGTGCACTTTCTTTCATGTAGCTTATGGCTCCTCTAAGTAAAAGCTGTTGCTAATTGGTGGGGACTAACTGCTAAGCTTGTTCTAAAACCTTATCTTCTATCTTTATAAATGCCTCAATGGCTCTTAATGGTATTTACTGCCTCAGGAGGAGGTGGAGTCCCCGCAACAGGTGACAAAGGGGGGTACAAGGCAGGATTTGGAGGATGCACTAGAGGCCAAGACCCGGGCAGTGGAGGAGCTGAGACAAGAGCTTGAAGAAATCAGGTCTGCATTTGGTGCAGAAGGCATGCAGCAGGTGAGCATTTTTAGTACAGTATTATACATTGTTTTTCTTCTAATTCCATTTCTGCTGCTGTCTTCTTCTGGCTGCTCCCTTTAGGGGTCGCCACAGTGGATCATCTGCATCCATCTCACCCTATCCCTAACATCCTCTTGTGTCACACCAACACTCTGCGGGTCCTTCTTCACTACATCCGTGAACTTTCTTTGTGGTCCTCCTCTTTTCTTTATCTTACATTGTCCATTAGTCAGTGTGTTGAGAAAATACATAGAGTGGAGATGTACTACTGCTTTTTTTTTTCTCTTGCATTACAGCATGCAATATTTACAACAAAACTAAAAACTAGCCCTAATTAAAATTCTGACTTAAATGTCATTATGGAAGATATGAGTTATAAGCCTTGACATGTATACAAAGACAAATGAATTGTTTGTTAAAAAGCTACTCAATTCCACCAGCGTCCACTGTAGCCCTGTATGATTATGTATTCTTGAGGGGTGAGTTCTTAACACAAAGTACAGTGACTCCACCCATTAAACTCAAAAACCACCTTTGAGGTCCATGGTGAAACCCAAGTGATCAAAAGGGGGCTTCTGCAACAGACACAGCTAGAACCTTTCATAAAAAGTGCACAAGGAAATGACGCTGAAAGAAAAACTGGTTAAATTTAAACCTTTTTTTTTTTAATTTTCTATGTATTTTTAATAGGTGGTGTCAGAACTTTATAATCAGATCTAATATTTAAACAGGTTCACGTTGAGGTTAAAGTGATGATGGTAGGAATATTTTTATTCCTGATCTTTACTGGCTTACAGTGTATGTGTAGTTGTATGAGTTGGCTTCCTTTTTAGTGCTTCAAAGAAATCAACTCATTCATCTCTGTTTGGGGATTTTTACTTAATTCTATTTAATTTTGAATTTATAGCTGCAGGAGTTTGAAGCAGCGCTGAAGCAGCGAGATGGCATCATCACCCAGCTCACATCCAACCTTCAGCAGGCTCGTGAAGAGAAAGATGAGATCATGAAAGAATTTTTGGAGCTGACAGAGCAAAGCCAAAAGCTACAAATTCAGTTCCAGCAGGTAAAAATACTTTAATATTTACCAGAACTCAGCTATTTATCTATTCTGTACTTTTTACGCTTTTAATATGGTACTTCTATTTGAGTTTGACTTGTTTAAGTATTGAATAATCAATATATCTTTGTGAAGTTGGTCTTGTAACTTTTATAAACTGAAGCTGCATTTTCCTCTTTATTTTTCTACCATCTGATCCAACTGACAATCACAGCTGCAGGCAGGTGAGACACTGAGGAATACCAGTCACAGCAGCACTGCAGCTGATCTTCTGCAGGCCAGGCAGCAGCTCGTTCAGTACCAACAGCAGCTGGAAGAGATGAATGTTGAGGTCAGAAAGCACCAGGACAGGAGCAGCCAACAGCTGGAGCACATCAGCCAGCTCCAGCAGAAGATCAGTGAGATGGAGTTGGTAAGAAGTTGCTTTGTATCTTAACTTTACATTTTCATGTTTTTTGTGTTTTAGTGGTTTCACAGCGTGGTTTAAATGTTGCTCGAGCATTTCTAAGATGTAATTGTCTTTGTAGTCAGGGAGAAGAGCTGAAGAATCATTTTCCCAAAGGATAAATGAAAAGGACTTGTTGATTGCTAAACAAGAAAAAGTTATTTCAAGTCAGGAGCAGTCACTGACAGAATTGAGAGCAGCAGAGAAGTCTTCTGCACAAACACTAAGAGAGAAAAATCAGTTAATTTCAGAGCAAACTGCAATAATCACAGAACATGAGCGGTCACTAACCCTGCTCAGAGATGAACTTGCTCATGTGGGGAGGAGTACAGATGAGAATATTATACAGCAGTCAGATGAGAAAGCGCTCATTATAGCAGAGAAAGAGAGAGTCATTTCAGAACGTGACTGTTCCATTACACAGCTCGAAGATGAGCTGGAGACCTCTGAAAAACAACTTCACCACCTCCAACAGCGAATGGCTACAAAGGAATCTGAGCTGGAAAGCTGTCTGGATGAGTTGGAAAGCACAAGGGCTGACTTAGAGAGTCATACAAATGAAGTAGAGAGTTGTAAATTACAATTGGAAAAAGAACAAAAGGAGTTAGAAATTTGTAAAAGCGAACTTGCAACCTCCAGACAGAAAGAGCGAATGTCATCTAATGAAATTATGCAGCTCATGCGCACAGTCGAAGATCTGCAGAAGCGCTGTCACCAGGGCAGCCTTTCAGAGAGTGACACCGTCCAAAAAATGCAGAAAGAGACTGAGAGGAAGCTTGAAGTTCTCAGGGCGGAGCTGGATGAGATGTACGGTCAACAAATTGTCGAGATGAAGCAGGAGCTTAATTTGCAGCATGCTGCGAGAGTGCAGCAAATGACTGAGCAGCATCATGCAGAGCTCGAGCTTCTAAAAGCACAACTGTCTCAAAGTTCCACTGACAACACTGTTGAGGTGGACATCCTCAATACTAAAATTAGGGAGCTCCAAGAAACTTTAGAGCAGTCTCAATCTATGCATGATAAAGCCAGACGTGAGCTTAGTGAAATAGCCCAAGAGAAGGTCAGCCTGCAGGCCAGGTTGGATGATCTTCTTCAAGAGCTCCATTTAGCTAAAGAAAAGGTGGAGCAGGTATCCCACAGTCTTATCTCTCAGGAAAGCCAACACGTTGAGCTGCAGCAGCTCCAAGAGACCATTGACAATCTGAGGACTGAGCTGCATGGTCTTCAGGAAGCTGCACAAGAAGCTGAAACAAAACATGAATCTGAAATAACCAATTACAAGATCAAGTTGGAGATGCTGGAGAAAGAAAAAGATGCTGTGCTGGACCGCATGGCAGAGTCACAGGAAGCAGAGCTGGAACGACTGAGAACTCAGCTTCTATTTAGCCATGAAGAAGAGCTCACCAATCTTAGGGAAGAACTGCAAAAAGAGAACTTTCTAAACACAGAAAACCTTCTCAACGAAGCTGCTAGCAAACACGAGAAAGCGCTGGATGAGCTGCGAATTGGTCATGAAGACGAACTGCGTTTGTTACAAAGAGAGAAGGCAAGTTTTGCCGCAGAGCGAGATGAACTTTTGCACCAAATTCTTGGGCTCAAAGAAGACCTCAAGATGGCTTTGCACAGCTCTAAAGCAAATGAGCTCGTCGAGCAGCTCCAAGAGCTTCAGGCCGAGCTTGAGGAACTTAGAAAGGGGGGAGAAGAACGAACAAGAATGGAGACTGAAATTCAGACATTACTAAAAAAGATGGAGGTGCTTGAAAACCAGACAAAAGCGAGAGAACAGCACTGGGAGAACAAACTAAAAGAGCTTGAACTGGAAAAGGAGTCACTGATCCAATCAAATAACACTTTGAAAGAAGAGATCAACTCAAAAATTCTGAAAATTGAGGCACTCACAGCACAGAGCAATCAAACGCAGCAACAAGTAGCTGAGCTTAGGGAAGAAGTGGAAAAGCAGAGGACTACTTTCTCCTTTGCTGAAAAGAATTTTGAGGTAAACTATCAGGAGCTCAAAGAAGAGTACAAGTGTCTCATTGAGGCAAAGACACAGTTGGAAGAGAGGACGCGGAAGGAGACACTTGAATTTGAGGCAAAAATCGCCAGCCTTCAGTCACAGATTCGCGAGCTGGAGGAGGGCAGCAGAGATGACAATATGGAGGACACAAATACTGATAAGCTGTGACTGAAAAACATTCTACTGAACTAATGGAGAAGCTTAATGTTACTTTGAGTGAGAAGGAAAGCCTGACTGGAAGGCTTTCTGAAGTTACAGAGCAATTAATGTTTACAGAGAGCAAAGTGGGACAACTAGAAGAAGAGCTGCTGAAAGTGAGAAAAGAAAACTCTGAGGTCATCGCCCAAAATGAAATCCTAGAGAAGGAACTGGAAAAGAAGCAGGAGATTAAGACGGAGCAGATAAGAGGGCAGGATGCCAGAGAAAAGCTAAGCTCCAGGAAGATGAGGCAGCCCTTGAGCCAGTTTGTTCTTCAGTGGATCATCATATTCAGATTCAATCTCTGCAAGAGGAGATCAAGGCTCTTCAGTCCCTCTTACAGGCAGCTGAAGACGAAAGAGACAGCATCCGGCAGACTCTGGAGCTCCACAGGCTTTTCACATACTCCATCCCAGCAGCAGTGCAGTCCTCAGGGGAGGGACCTGTTGAAGGACGATCCTCCCCGCAGAAGTCCTCAGCCTCAGGGTCAAGCAGGCGCAAGAGGCGGCATGAGGGCGAAGCAGGAGCGCAAAGTGGGCTCCGGTTTTCAGAGAACAGAGAAGAAAGACAAAGGGGAGGAGAAAGAGGAGGCAGTGACTGAGGAAGAGAGAGCTAAAAGTGCTGCAGAGGATGAGATGCAGCCTCAGATGGAGAGCCAGGTTGCGTCTCGTTCACAAGAGAGGGCCAGTAAGGAGGACACCACTGACGATACCAGGGAGACGGAGGCAAAGGCTACATCAGCAAAGAGGGTAGGCACTCACATGTATCTGCTGCAGCATGCTGCTACCTTCTCTTTACCTTTTTCAAGTCTGATTACTATATATATCTGATTAAATGATTAAAAGGCTTTTCATAAAAACTATGCATATCAAAAGAGTTAAAACCTACATCCATCACAGTTAATGCTGGGGTATTATTATTATTATTATTATTATTATTATCAGCATGATGAAATGTATTTGTGCATTCATAGCCGCATCTTGTTGAAATATTGAAGAGAGTATGACTGAGGCGTTTCAGCACTGATATGTCTTCTCTCTAGTGAGAAACAGTTATGATTGCAGATTGCGTTCAGGCTTGCTCTGAAAGGTAACACTAAGCAACATAGTCAGACTGCTGTGCCAAAAGATACATTTCAAGTTTATGCAGATCATTCAGTGCAGTAATTGTGGGAAATGTGCACGCACAATACAGCCTGCGTGTTGCATTGAAGTGTCCATTGATATTCCGCTCATTTCTGCTTTTAAAGGGTGCTATTCAATATTTATAATCAGCTCGTCCTCAATCTTTAAAAATGGCTGAAAATAGGGAAAACGCAGTCAACGAGTCTTCTGATGGCTTTGAATCATTGCCGTTGTGTAGAAATGTGTACATTCTAGTTCTTTCCATCCTGCAGGGAGTGAAGGGTTGAGGTGAGAAGCCATTTTAACCCAGTAACTTCTGTGTCTGTGTCACTTCAAGCTGTGTCATAAAAACACCCAAGAATCCAAAAGATTGTGTACGGTTGTCTGTCTGCCATTTTCACATCTTGTCCTCGTCATTAGTTTCACCTCCTGGGTTGGAAAAGCCAAACATGCAAAAGCTTAGAAAAAGCATGAAAAACAAGTGTTAGATATATAGTGGCACTGGAAAGTTTTATTTAGTAGATATGTTATTGATTTGCTGTGGCAAGATCTAGAATTTTCTGATGTTCTGTGTAGAGTCAACACTGGATGTGAAATAAGTGGTATAAAATTCCTGCTTCCAATTGCAAAAGTGTAGTGGATACTTTAGGAACAAGTTACTGCAGTTACTCCATGCTCCCTCTCAGGAAGTGATCCATAACGGTGCATCTTACCTTTCTGTCCATCATTGTCTTATTTGTCAGCATTTGTGGGAAATATTAGTTTTAAAAACTACAATATGTTTACTCTGCTTGCTTCTTTAGGTAAGCAGACATGGGACGGCCGGCGCTCGAGCATGTTGTCCAGGGAGAGCCGACTGAACATGTAAATGTCACTTAAGCTCACATCCTGCCTTTTGTTTTCAGCTGCTTTGATGCATCAAACAGTATGAGGTAAAGGTCATAAAAAAGGGTGCTGATACAGCTGCAGTACAGTGAAAGCTGTGCTTCTATCCTGCACCAACCTGACTTTAAAAAAAAAAAAGATTAATACAGATCATTTCCACACTCAACGTGCCTCAAATTACAATAGATGAGCTTGTTGTGTAGGCAGAAAATTTTCACCAGGCAAAAAAACAAAAAAAAAAACTCTGCATCAGCAGTCCTATCAGACGGCCTTACAAAAATTAGAAAATAAAAATTGTCATCAGAGCAGAGCCATGCTGTGAGGCATGGGGTGGGGGGAGCCTGTTTTTCAAAGTAAAATATTCCTTGATGTCAGGGAGCAGCTGCAGCTAATCCTTGACAGCTCCCAGATGCTGAAGCAGATGCTGAAGAGAGCAGCTAACAAACTGTAAGTTTCTGTGCAACAAATATGGCCAGTAAAATCTCTGTAAATATCTCCATTCATCATTAGGAACTAGACTGTAGGCTACTCCTTAAAGAAACCAGTCCATCCCCTTGAAAAATCCTGTTAAAAACAACCCGGGAATGATTTTGTATATTTTAGCTTTTTCTTTTTCAGTATGTGTTATATAGGTGTGTCATTTTAACCATAGAAGCCATTTTTTTTCCCCACCACAGTTTTCATTATTTATAGGAGCAGCACATCATAGCACACCTGCCATCTATTTGTTAGGCACTGACCATCTCTCATCTGCATGTATTAAGCAGCAAAATCTGCATAGCTACAGGTTTGAAAGGAGTCTCTACTCTGCACTCGTTAGGTGTAGTGAGAACAGGGAGATCGATCGTTTTAATACAGCCTATTTAAAATGTAGAGTGCACTTTAAAATGTTTGACATCAAAGGTAAGAGAAGCACAGTTTCACGAGTGTGTAGCCATAATGAAGTTTGTGCTAATGCACGATGCATAATTAGAGAGAGAAGCTTCACCGTGTGCCTTTTGTTCCTTGTTAAAGAGTATAATGGCAGACCTGTCATTCTAAACACAGATGGCTCATATCACAGCTCTGCCAAACAAATATGAATGCTGGAGTTATATTATTTAATTATTTTAGTCTTCTGATTATCACATTGATTTATTATGCTGCGTAATTAATTTGTGCTCAGTTATAACTAATATGTTTTTTTTTTTTTTTGTTTGTTGTTTTTTCAAATCTTATAAACCCACATTTTATTAACAGTAGAACACAGAAACCATATCAAATGTTTAAATAAGAAAATGTACCATTTTAAGAAAAATATTGGCTCATTTTTATTTTCAAACAAGTTGGGACTGGGCCGTGTTTACCCTCTGTGTAGCATCCCCTGTTCTATAAAACAACAGTCTGTAAACAGCTGGAACTGCTGGACTTTTTTTTTTTTAATTTATTTTTATTTGGAGAAGCAAATGTTACAGACAGTATCTTCTGTGTACAGTTTAAATTCCACATCCAAAAGTCAGTTGCTAATCCAGTTTTGAATAGAATAACAAACAAATGAACATAACCTGTGAGCGGGGGGGGCTCCGAATCTTATCGTGTCGGGAGAAAAACCCGGTGGAGACACAAAAAAACTACAATCCTAGATTAAGTAAATAAACCAAACATATAAATATAACCTGTAAGTTGGGAGGGGTGACTCCCCCTCTCATCATGTCAAGGGAAAATACAGTCAAATGTGTATGTATGCCAGGATCAAAACAGGGATACCTCATGTAACATGACAATATTTTTGTGTAACAGACATGTTTAATCCACTGGGATTACTGGTTTAACATAATTTGTCCATTTTTGACCAGATCCTGAAAAAAGATTCCCTTTGACCTTTAATAGTGAATGACAACTTCTCTAGAATGTAAATTTCATGGATAATTACGAACCATTCATCAATTGTACAGTAGGTGCTATCAGGTTTTAAACCATTTCCTAGTGATCGTCTTTTTGCCTGCCGCCAGAAAGGCATTAACAACAGTTTTTTATCTTTCATAGACCAGTTATTGCATGGGAATGTCTCCAAAGTACAAGGCTTCACATTCACAGGGGATTCTCACAGTGAAGATGTTATTCAAGTGAACACATAACTGCTCCCAAAATGCCTCATCACTGGGCAACCCCAGAATATATGATGATGGTTTGCCTCGTTGTCCCACAGAGTCTCCAACAGGCGTGTCCCCCTGCCTTGATATTTTTGCTGAGCTGGAGTTACAAAAGTATCAAACAGTGTTTTTCCAACGAATTCTCTCCATATATTGGAGCTCGAGGTCATCCAGTGTAATTTGTTAATCCATTCCCAGCTTTCAGACGAAATAGTCAAATTTCCTTCTTTTAACCCACTTATTTCTTATATAGTCTGTATCACCTTGTTTTGACAAAGAATCCCGTTATATAATCTCGAAACAAGTTCTGTACATGAATCTGATTTCAACAGAGACAGAAACACATTAAAAAATCCTGGTTCAGCAGTTTCCCAAGTTTCTTGTAAGTTTTGATTAAAATAGGTCCTGACCTGCAGATAATCTGTAGAAGTCATCCTTTTTCAACCCTTTAGACCTTTGGAGTTCCTCAAAACTCTGAAAACGCCCCCTTCTGGGTAAATGAATAATAAGTGGTCAATCCTTTTGGGATCCAGCTTATAAATCTCCCATCACTCTGTTTGGCTTAAAAGCTGAATCAAAGGCACACCATCTGAGAATTTTGATCTGATTATCTAATTTGCACAATTTAAACTATCTTTTTCCAGGAATCCAGCAGTGTATAAAGCATTGAGTCATGTGTTATTGTCAGCTCCTCTTGTAGATCTTTATCCATTAATACTGATAATAAAGGTATTACTTCCAACCCGTTGTACCTTCTATATCTTTCCATACTGCATCATAAGATGAAGAGCAAAGACAAATCACTGGTCTTAACTGAGCTGCAAGGTAATAGACTTGTAAATCGGGGAGACCCAGTCCTACCTTTTTTCCTTTTTAACTGCAGAATTCTGTATCTCACTCTGGCCTTTTTCCCTTGCCTGTCCCACTCCACGAATTGCCTATCTGTGATCTGAATAGGTAAACACTGACATAAATAGAGTAAGCATGGAAGTATATTCATCCTCACTGACTCTATTCTGGAGTATAGAGTCGAAAAAGGGATCAAATTCCATCTCTGTGTGTCTGATTTTAGCTTTGAGATTAGGGGGTCCATAGTTAGCATCAAAGTCCTGGAGAAATCCTTGCATAGTGTGACCCCTAAATATTTTATGGATTCTGCTTCCCAATTCCATTTATACAAATTCCTAAATTTGTTCTGTGGCTTGTAATTCAGTGTTAAAACCTGAGTCTTGGTAATGTTTTATCTTATCTTTCCAAAGTAAAGGGGTCTGATAGATCTCCGTTAATTTTTATCCTAGCAGATGGTTTTTATTGTACAATGCCCCAATTACATCAATTGTGGTCCGGTGAAACCCGAACCTGGACATCACTTTATACAGGAAGGACCATCCGACTGAGTCAAAGGCCTTCTCTGCATCTAGACTCAGTACAAGGGTTTCTATTTTCTGTTGGACTACATGACTTAAGATATGCAGGGTTTTTCTAATGTTGTCCTGCGTCTGTCTCTGTCTGATGAAACCCGTTTGGTCCTTATGTATTATCTCTGGTAAGATTTTTTCCAGTCTCTGTGAAATTATGGCAGTAAATTAATTTATAATCGATATTTAATACACTTACTGGGCGGTATTTCCACAAATCAACTTATCTTTGCCTTCTTTAGGAATTAGTGAAATAATCGCATCTCTCCATGAAGGGGGGATTATTTTCTTTTCCAGTACATAATTAAAAGCTCTTAATAAAACAGGGACTAACTGATCTTGCATTTCTCTGTACCATTCAGCAGTAAATCTGTCTGTTCCTGGGGATTTCCCTCCTTCAGCTTTCCAATGACTGATCTTAATTCTGCTTCAGTTATCTCTGATATTAATTGTTCGTTTTGTTTGGTTGTAACGTTGGGAAGAGAAAGGTGGGAAAGAAAGGCGTCTATCAGCTCTTCATTGTTCCAATTTGGGTTGGGAATATAAAGTTTGGAAAAAAGTTTTTAAAAGCATTTGTGAATATTCTCTAAGCCTGTTTCAACCCTATTTGTATAAATATTTTTTATTTTGTGAATAGTTCTGTCAGCTTGTTGCTTTTGTAGTTTAAATGCTAAGAGCCTCAAGGATTTTCCCCCTGCTTCGTAGTATTTCTGTCTAGTGAAGAGAAGTTTTTTTTGTATTTCTTGGATATTCAGACTATTCAGTTCTTTTTTTTAATGCCTCAATTTTGATCCTAGTTGCCTCC
Organism: Archocentrus centrarchus; assembly: GCF_007364275.1. NCBI lineage: Eukaryota > Metazoa > Chordata > Actinopteri > Cichliformes > Cichlidae > Archocentrus > Archocentrus centrarchus. The sequence goes on from NC_044356.1 coordinate 13,602,257, forward strand.
TGAAGGGTTTTGGAATGTTCTTTCTGAAGCTTCTTTAGCTCCTCTTCCAAATGGTTTTGCTTTTGTTGTCTGGTTTTCTTTTCGTTGGAGGAAATTGCTATTATTTCCCTCTGAGTACCGCCTTCATAGCATCCCAAAGTATTATTGGACCCACCTCTTCATTATCGTTCTCATCCAGGTATCTTTTAATTTCAGTTTTCATATTCTCCTTAATGATTGTATTATTTAATAAGTTTGTATTTAACCTCCAGAGAGTGGATCTACTTTTATTAGTCAGGTGAAAAGAGATATAGATTGGGCTGTGGTCTGAAATAGGAGACGTGCCAATCTCCCAACTTTCTATTCTATGGATGTCCCTTTTAAACATGAAAAAATAATCAATTCGTGAGTATACATTATAGGAAGGGGAATAGTGCGTGTAGTCATGAAAGGGTTGGGTTCTTATCCCTCCATACATCCACTATTCCCAGTTCATCCATCATATTTCTAATTCTTTTACTGGTGTTTTTGGAGTTCGATTTACCGTTTGATGAATCCAAATTTGGGTTTAACCGGACATTAAAATCCCCTGCGCAGATCATTATGCCTTGACTCTTTGTTGCTGCTAATTCAAATATGTGTTTATAAAATGGCCATTTGCTACCAGGTGGAGCATAGACGTTAAATAAACTAATCAGGACGCCATCTATTATTCCCGTAATTACAATAAATCGACCCTCCCTGTCTTTATGTTCTGCAATATGTTCATAGTGCAGGGCATTTGAAATTAAAATCGCCACCCCCTCTTCGTTTATAAATAATATGTTAATGTCTTCCAGGGTTTTTTTTTTTTTTTAATCTATTTTATCAAATGCCCCCCCCCCCCCCCCCAAAAAAATCCCAAAACAAACATTTTATCTATATTAAAATGCTCTACATGTAAAGAGTACAATATATATCTAATAGCATATCTATACTGTATATCTGGATGGAAAGGCACATTCCTCTGTGGATTATTTGATGTTGATGAGATGATGTCTTCTTCTTGCTTTAAGGGTGAGTGCAGGCTGCAGATGGAAGCCCAGCGCATTAGCCTGTCTCAGATCCACGCCGCCCAGTTTGAGCTGTTGCAGGAGGAGACCGATGCCCGCACGCACTCTCTAGAGCTGCATCTGCAGGACCTGAAACATCACGATACGCAGAGTGAGCAGATTGAGGCTTTGTGTGCATCTGTGTTTGTGGCAAAACAGAGCTGTCAGTGATCGATGAAACCAGAACAGCAATCAGATGGGCTCACATGTCCTGCAGGATTTTCATACTAGATGCTTATAGTCATAGATCAGAACTTGTATAATATTATTTTACCTGTATCATTTTGTCCTTGTTTTTCTTAGATGAGCAAAAAAGCTTCAAATACCAGGACACGATGCAAGCTGTGTCACAAGAATGCTCTGCGATTATTCTGGTAATTAGTAAAGAATAATATTTCCGAATTATTTATTTATTTATTTTTTAAGTGTGGAACTTCAGTATCATCGCATTCAACATTGTCTTTGTCTTTTTCAGGCTTTTCAAAAACTCTTTGGTGAAGAGTTTTTGGAGAATGTCGATGCAGAGAGCCAGCCGCTAATTTCACAAGAACAACCAGTGACGAGCGAATCCACCTCCATTATCCTAGAGGCCAGAGGTACACTTTTAATAAGTATATTCAACAAATACTGTGCATAATAAAACACACTGTAGCATCGTTAATTACTGTGTGGCTACCAAATGCTTTTACCTTACCCACTGTAGGTACACATTCAAATACTAAAACCAAATGTAACCCTCCTGTCTATTTTACTTTATTTTTATTTTTAGAGCTATGCAGAGAGCTTCAGCAGGTCAGGGAGAGGATGGAGCAGGAACATCATCGACTCTCACAGCTCCAGGCTCTGCTTAGAGATGATGGGAACAAGGTAGAAACTTACTCACCTGTAGCCATAAGCTGTGCTTCAGTTCCACGCTGAAGACTTATTCTGAGCAGGCTTTGAGTGTTTGTTTTTATGTAATTATGTTCACACCAGAACTGTAGCAAAATTAAAGTATAATGAGAATTGAATTTTGAGGCAGTCTCCCTCATAATGCATTGCTGAAAGAAAATCACTTGGCTGGAAAAGATTCAAACAAATATTGTACTGTTTAAAATAAATAAACAGAAATGCTATTAAATCTTTGGAAGCATGTTTTGCTTTCTGTTTATAAGTTTAATTGGCTGTAAAATTTCTTAAGTAGCAGTTTGGACTGTGCATTAATGCGTGAATTTTACTGAGTCATTTAATGTTAGTATAAACTGACAAGTTAGATGCATCTAAAAAATAAAAGGTATACTATGGCAATTGTACTATAGTGAATAATGTTCACTATACACCACATTTGCATTTAGTTTGTAATACTGACGTGTTTGTTTGGCAGGTTTGTTGTCTGACAAACAAAGGTTAAAGTGTGAACAGAAGAGTACCAATAAATTTGTTGTTCTCCAGATAAATGAACTGCAGATGGCGTACAGTGATCTGAAGAGAAACAGTGAGAAGGAGCTCTCTGACCTCCGTGAGCAGGTCGCCACTTTAAGCCCTTCAACAAGTGAAGGTAAATCTAGAGCTCACCTCTCTGATAGAAGATTAAAAGCTATTTTATGATAAGGTGCTGTTTAAAAGCATGTATAAGTATGTAATAATAAGTCTTATTAATCCCAGCTTTATCATTCAGTGTTATTCTTTCTTTTGTATGCTCTTTGCAGCTGTAGGATTTAAAGTTTTGTAGATTTACGCTGCTGAAGTGTTTAATGGTTGCTGTGCCTCAAAGGTCGCTCACACCTTAGGCTGGTGTGTTGTTTGTGTGGTGCATTTTTATATTTGTGTGAAGTGCTTTGTATTTCTCAAATGTTTCACATTCATAAAAGAATGCAAATGCAGTTTAGGTAACAGATGGCAGAAACTGCAGTATATTGCAGACACTGGATATACATATACTGAAGTATGTCTATACCTGTTAATGGTAAATATGTGATAACTTGTTATGCTGTCAAAAAAAAAAAAATCAGTTTAACTTTTACTGGCAAATGTCATTTCTTGATTGCTCATTCACTTTGTACTGGACATTTAGATGTAGTCTTTTGCCACTGCAGCAGACTGCATTCCCAGAACAAATATAAAAGTCTCATCTAATTGATTTTAATCTCAGATGCTTTCTAGTTAAGCATATTGTATTTCACATTTTACCTCTGTATTGATTAGATCCGGAGGAGCGGCCTGGTGCATCTACCTCCCTTTCCGTGGAATTGCAGAGGCTGAAGGCCGAGGCCAAGGAGAAGCAGCTGCACCTGGAGGAGAGTCACAGGCAAGAGATGGAGCGTCTCAGAGCTCACTACCAGCAGCAGACCACAGAGACAGAGGAGCGATACGCAACTGAGCTCTTCATGCTGCAGCAGCGACTGCAGGAGGTCACAGCCCACGACAGGTGATGCACCGCTTTAAGCAGGACCCAGCAGAAATGTTTGCACACATTTTTAGGCAAATTAGATTTGGAAGTAAACTTAACCTGCAAATATGAAAGTAAGTTACTGGATATTTTCACAGAAAACATGTACAACACTCAGAACCTAAAAGTTTATTTTTTATAGATGCCTTTACACTCACTCTGTTGTTAATGCCACAGTTTGTAGATTTTAAACAGCACTGACGCTGTACTGATACCATTTCTTGCTGTTCTGCTTGCACATTTACAGTTTACGCTTAAACACAGGGACTCATTTTAATATTTGATTGGCTGATTTTATGTATGTTGGAGACAAGTCTGAACAGGGCAAGTGACATGACTGAGAGTACTAAAGATAACTTCAAACAGAAGCTGGTCTGCACATCCTGTGCAGCACGTGGAAGCTACCTGACCCACTTCAGTTGACAACAAAGCCTTAACTAATGAAATATTCACTAAGGCGCCTTTTGTTAGCCCACAAACATGTGGAAGTACCTTGTCAGCCCTTCCATGTGGTTTTCAGAGAGAAGAGAGGTGCTAACATAAGAATCCAGACACTAAGCACCACTGAATTATAAATTATAAGTGTTTTTGTCTCAAACATGATGTATATACTGTCCTGTGGTATAATGAAGAAAATTCACTGAATCAAAAGTTAGCCTTTCACTTCCTTTTTTACTCATCCAAATTTTGGTTACTGGCTGTTGGGGCCTGTGAAGTTAGCATTTATGTGCAAGTTCATACTTTCTACATACTTTAAGGCAGAAATATAATAAAATAAATCCATGTTCATCTATTTTTAATGGGCGAAAGCAGTCCTTTTCTTTCTTTTGACCGAGATGCTGCTGCCCTCCACTGTTTGATTTTGTAACTATAAGCTTGTTCTCTCCTCCCAACTTTAGTTTAATAAAACAATTTCCAGAGGTGTATATCCAATTAAATTATTCTGAAAAATGTTTACTTACATTACTTTCTGCCATGGTGGCAGGAGTTACACTCAGTAATTGGCTTTGTTGTTTCAAATGTGACTGAACAGGCAATCTATAGACAATTACTCTGCTTCTGTTTATATGGTAATGTCATTATTTTAAAATGAATTGTAAATTGACATCAGCAGTTGACTTATTTAATAACAAACTGAATATCTTCTGTATTTGGAGAATTTGAAGACTCCACCTTCTTTCCTAAAAATTATAATGGTGAAATTGTCTTTTGTTTCCCAATCTCAATGATTGAAGAAATTTATTGTTAACCTTTTTTTTTGATTGAGAAAATCATGAGTTGCAGATCTGCTTATGTTAGTTTGTTTTATCTGTTACTAATTACGCACCAGATAAATAATTTTCAGTTAGTTTCATATAGTTTTGGTAAAAGGTACAATATTTGTAGTTTTGCCTATGTACATCACCACGGTGGATATTAAATCAGTTATGTGGCTGAAGTGTAGAATTTGAGTTTTAATTCATGGAGTTCAACTAAAATTTTGCATTAACTATTTAGGAATTACAGCCATTTTTATAAATATTCCCCCATTTTCAGAAGCTCAGATGTAATTGGACAATTGGCTGACAAGTACTTTTGTGGCTGGGTGAGGCCTGATCCCTTGTTATTGCATGCATGTATAATAAAAAAAAAAAAAATTAAGAAGATTAAAGACCTGGAGTTGATTCAAAGTGCTGAATTAGAATTTCAAGCTGTTCCTTAGAAGAGAAAGCATGCAAGCTTAATAATAATATAATAATATAATAATATAATTGAAAGTTCTCCTCCCTTACTAGAGATACAAGCCACGGTTTCCTTCAGTCCTCGATTTTTTTTTTTTTTTTTTTTTTCCCCCCCACCTCTTTTATTTTCTGAACAGTGCATGAATACCTTTTTGTCTGAGAGGTGGCAGAAAAGAAAAATGAGGGGACTTTTTTGTTACTACATGTACATGACTCATGACATGATGTATTTCAACTTAAGTCTCTGTCAATATTACTGCTGTTACCAGAGTAACACACTTTAATCAGGTGTGAATAAACTTGAATAAACAAAACTGTGACTTGACACTTTTTGATATTTGCAACAGTCACACCTCCATTCATTACAGTATATTGATTTAATTGTTAATTATGATTGAGTATCAATTTATGATTGATTATCAGAAAAAGTTTCAGTATCCTATTCTAATATGTGTTTACCCATCCAAATGTCATTCTTAAACTAGTTTTACGTCATAGTCAGTACTGACATTGCCTTTTATCTTTCTGCCTCTCCAGTGTTCCAGAGTCCAGCTCTGAGAGGATGGAGGAGCACAAAGAGGAACTAAAGGTTTGGTTTCCCCACTTTGGCTTCTCCTAAATCGTCCACGTCACATGCATCATATCTTGCTACGAGCTGAAATATGCACATGCATTAAGATGCTATGACAGTAAGGGAGGATGGGAGGGAGCAGTTGCAGCCTTTAGGCTAAAACGTGCCCTAAATCCTCTGCCTTGATTCCACGAGCAGAGTTAGACCTATATCTAACAGTTAAAAGGGGCCGGGCATTGCATAACACCGTTTTAACCAAGCGGATGTATTCTAGTTTTGGTGGCTGCATGAAAGGAGGATTCTGTCTTGCGTGAATGAACTGCGCTCCATTTGAGCCATTTCAACTTCTTTCTTTCCTCAGTTTGTCGTTCTCACTCTGACCTTAAAACTCCACAGCTCGTGCTTTGAGGCTCTCACATCTTCACACAGAGATCAGAGAGGAAGATAGGAAAGCAGAAGATTGGCAGAAGTGGGGGGAAAAATCTGGCACTTTCCGACATTGTATGTTTTTGATTTGAAGTTTTTAGCTTGGAGCAAGTGGTACCAAGGAAGCTGAATGACTGTGAAATAGACAAGACAGGAATTCATCACAAGACAGAGTGGTAGTGTGTGTAATGTAAGGCATCCCTTTATCTCTTTATCGTGTTTGGGAGACAGAGAGAACAAAATGTTGTATTTACCAGTGTATCAGGGGTGGGGGGAGTTTAGCTAGGGGACCCAGTTATTTCAGGAACTGTCCTGAGGAACTTTCATTACTCTTATCTTCATAATTTGCTTCGTTTTTACATGTTACTGCTGTAATATGTGCCACAGTAATTTTGTAACTGACACTTTTCAACTTCTTTTGGACTTCCCAGGACCTGAGTGAGGAGGATTTCTCAGAGGAAGTTGTGGAGCTGTGCTGGTCTGTCAAGTCTACTGGCCTGACAGCACAGCTGCAGGCACTGAGGAAAGCTCTCTACCACAAGTACCTCCAAGAAGTTGCCGCTCTCAAAGAGCAGCACAGCAAGGAGCTGACGCGACTGAGAGAAGAAAGGGAGCAGGAGAGGAGACAGAGAGAGCAGGATCTCAACGGTATCGGCGGTGCTGGAAGCTCCACTGAGAGCCTCGGGGTAGCCAGGCAGGTCTCTGTGGAAGAGAAACAACACTGGGAGAGAGTGGAGGAGGAAGTCGCCAGGGTGTGTGGCCATGTATCATGAGTTTTTGTATAAACATTAGGTCGAGAAAGCAACAGTTGTGCTCAACTGTATTTTTTTCTTAGACTTGTTTTATAGTAAGGTTATCCTCGGGCTGTGGACATGTATAGTATAGGATAGGGACATGCAAAGTTTTAAAAAGCACATTGTCTCTCACATCATTGTCTCTCACATCAAATGGAATCCTGAAGAAAATATCTTTGGACCCATAGGTTTTTTTTTTTTTTTTTTTTTTGCTTTTTCTTTTCAGGCCATAGTTCAGATGTCCGTGGAGTTTGCACAGCAAACTGAGCTGGCTCGAATCAACAAACGTGCCCAACAGACAAACTCCTCCATGCAGACCCAGTCGGATGATGAGGAGCTGGAGGAGAGGGAGAAAGACGAGCCGACTCCCAGAGCTTCCCTCACTGCAGGCGGCTGGCTTGAGGAAGTCGAGAGGGAGAGACTGGAGAGGGAGCTTGAAGAGAGGAACGCTGAGATTAGAAAGTTAAAGGAGGAGCTGCAGAAATCTGAATCAGGACCTGAGCAGGTCAGTGCCATTTACTCAGCTGTCGCATGCAATGTGTATATCTGCGCTCCACTTTCAACTACACATTCCCTCAGACTTCATTGCTGCTGTGTCATTAATTTTCACATGCATTGCGTCACAATGCAAGTGTTGCATCAATTGGATTGAATCTGTTTTTGTATACGGTATAATTTATTGTCATTTATATCACATAAGAGTAATAATGTTTTCTGCTTCATTAACCTGATAAATATGATCTTGACTGTTCCTGAATCTGGGATCAGAACTTTAATTAATAATGTGGATGAAGCAGTTTTGTTCTGTTGTTTTTGAGCCAGACACACTCAATCACCATCATGCATTTCTGCAAACTTAATGCACTAAAGATAAAGTAGATGTAAAGAGAATATGTTTTCTGCTGATACTTTTAGCATCCAGCACCTGTACATATTTCTGGAAGTGCATGCAACTACTTTAACCAACAGTACTATAATAAAGCTTCATCTCTTACATGCACACCCTAGTCCTTTATGGCATGTTTTGAATAGTTCTTAGACTAATTGCAAATAACCACAACCAGTTCTTAGAGGAAATCCAGTTTGTTTGTGTGTGTGGTGTGGGTGGGTCTCTCTCTCTCTCTCCTCTCTCTCGCTATCGATCTCTCGATCTATAGATGCGATATAGCGAGCGAGATAGAGCGAGCAGCGAGAGCGAGAGCGAGCGAGCGAGAGCGGAGCGAGAGCGAGCGAGAGCGAGCGAGAGCGAGCGAGCGCGAGCGAGCGAAGAGAGCGAGAGAGAGCGAGCGAGAGAGAGAGCGAGAGCGAGAGAGACGAGGAGAGCGAGAGAGAGGAGAGAGAGAGCGAGGAGAGAGAGAGGAGAGAGCGAGAGGGGAGGATCGAGAGAGCGAGAGCGAGGAGAGAGCGCGAGCGAGCGAGCGAGCGAGAGCGAGAGAGAGAGAGCGAGAGAGAGCGAGCGGCGAGAGAGCGCGAGCGAGAAGCGAGAGCGAGAGAGAGCGAGAGAGAGAGAGAGCGAGAGCTATCTATATCTATATATCTATCTATATCTATATATCTATCTATCTCTATCTCTCTCTCTATCTCTCTCTATCTCTCTCTCTATCTCTATCTCATCTCTCTATCTCTCTATCTATCTCTCTATCTATCTCTATCTCTCTATCTCTATCTATCTCTATCTCTATCTCTATCTCTCTATCTATCTCTCTCTATCTATCTCTCTCTATATCTCTATCTCTCTATCTCTCTCATCTCTCTCTCTCTATCTCTCTCTCTCTATCTCTCTCTCTATCTCTCTCTCTCTCTCTATCTCTCTCTCTATCTCTCTCCTCTCTCCTCTCTATCTCTCTCTTCTCTATCTCTCTCTATCTCTATCGATCTCTCTCTCTATCTATCTCTCTCTATCGATCTCTCTCTCTCTATATCTCCTCTCTCTCTCTCTCTATAGATCTCTCTCTCTCTCTCTCTCTCTATCGATCTCTCTCTCTCTCTCTCTCTCTATCGATCTCTCTCTCTCTCTATCTCTCTCTATCGATCTCTCTCTCTCTCTCTCTATCGATCTCTCTCTCTCTCTCTCTCTATCGATCTCTCTCTCTCTCTATCTTTCTATCGATCTATATATAGATATATATAGTCATAATGTCAGCCCATGCTCCTAATGAGATGACAGATGGTGTCTTGGGAATCTTCTCCCAGATCTGAACCAGGGCATCACTGAGATCTTGGGTTGTTTGAGGTGCAACCTGGTGACGTCAAATGCACTGAAACATAATGTCCCAGAGGTGTTCTATTGGATTTAGGTTGGGTGAGCATGGGGGCCAGTCTATGGTATTAATTCCTGAAGGATGAAGGAATTGATACCAAGGAACTGTCTACATACTCTCACATGAGACTGGATATTGTTATGCACCAGGAGGAACCAAGACCCCCCGCATTAGCGTAGGTTCTGACAGTGGGTCCACAGTTTTCATCTGGCTACCTAATGGCAGTCAGGATCCTGTTGCCTAGCCTGTAGAGCCTGCATCCCTCCATAGATATGCTTCCCCAGACCACCACCACTGACCCTCCACCAGAGTGGTCATGCTGAACATTGTTAGCGGCAGCAACATTCTCCACAGCTACTCCAGACGCTGTGTCACATGTGCTCAGAGTGAACCTGCTCTCATCTGTCGGGACCCGCCAGTTCTGATATACTATAGCAAATTCAGATCGGTCTTCACGATGCCAGGCAGTGAGCACAGGACCCACTAGACAGTGTTGGGCTCTCAGGCACAGCTGAAACTAATTAACAACCCCCTCTGCTACTTAACTGACCAGATCAATATCCCACAAGTTTAACTGACTTGATGCTGTACTCTGATTAAAAAGTGTTCCTTTAACGTTTTTGAGCAGTGCAAAAGGAGACAGACTGGCAACACTTTGCAATCAACCTTCAGTGTCAGTCTGTGCCAAATGCAACTCGTCTGTGACACACCTCTTTGCAATAGGGGCTCAACTCAGTTAGCTGCCCTGGTTATATTCTGGTAATATTCCTAAATGCTTGTGTCAGTTTATAGTAAAATTGTCATCCTGAGTTTTTATTTCATATCTATGAGGTTCTGGCTGAATAGAAGTAGGAAATATAAATTTCTGTGTATGTAGATGGCAACAGATTTGCAATTTTCACCTATTTATCACAATTAATCATATATAGAATAGAATAGAATAGAATAGAATATATTACCACAAACAGATTTTATGTAATTTCCAACTTGACCCCATTATCAGTCGCAATCTGACAGCAGACTGATAGCAGGCTCACTCTGTCTTATTGCCATTTGATTGTCGTCTTGATGCACCAACGTTCCTTTTAAGACATCAACTGACTGCGAGTGATTGCAGACCTGGTTTCTGTCTTCAAAGCAACCATTTCAAAGGCAACAAGATGGGAAATTCATTGCACAAGGCAGCAGTAATTTTGGCTGTGCTGTGGTCTCCAACCACCAATTTCCCTAGAGTGACTGAACCCTTATACATTTTTTTTTTTAACCAGCTTTGTTAATTGTGGTTTCATTAAGGCAAGAAGAAAAAACATTGTTCATTTTGTCTTAATATATAAAAATAACAATTTATAGATTTCTGTCAAATGAGGTAACACAGACTCATTGCCTCTACTATCCTGTGCTAATGTGCTGTCACCCCACAAAGACCTAATCTGAGCAAGAAAATAATGGTATATGCTATATAATGCTATATGAAAATAATGGTGTAAAAAAATAGGAACATGGATCAGTTTAATATATTTGATTGTAACTCTATAACAAACTGCAGACTCAAAAATTACTCCACAGTCAGTGAATAATTCTGACCTTGGTTTCTGAGTCTGATTTAAACTTTAAATATATTTCCCTGTTCTCTGGTGTAGTAGTGTACAGTGCAGTGTTCTTACTAAAGAATATTAGAAAATAGTGGCATGCAAAGTATGTCCTGAAAAAGTGGTGTCTTCAATTGAAAGAACCAGAGACTCATCTGGATACCTCCACTCAGCTTAAAAACTCCCTTAACAGCTTAAATATTCGGAGTCCCTGAGTCCAGGTGGGTATCTTGATCCAGATTAATTTGTAGTATTGCAGTATTTACGTATTTTTGATTTGTCACTTCTCATTCAGGCAAAGCTCCATCACTGGTAAAACAAACAGGCAAAGCAAATTAATCACATAACATCTTTGACTGGTGGCAATGACAGGATAACCTTTCCTGCGTTACTTCTATTCTTCCAGGAGGTGGCACTATCGCCCCTGCTAGTCTTTGTGCCTCAGGTGCACCTGTTGCCATAGCAGCACAAAGATAGTAGTGTTTCTCTCAGCTCCAAGGGAGTTAAAGTGTGTCTTTGTGTTTGTGCTTGTAAAAAGGGCAGTGTGTCTATGTGCTCCTTGCTGTGCCTGATTTGAATTCACTTTTACTAATGATCGCGCATGCCGAGCACGCTGTCCTTTGCTGTTTGGAGTTTTCAGGACTGTTTACCCGGCTGAAAGTTAGCAATGACGGGGCTGCTGTCTGTGTTTTCTCTGCTGCCTGTCCAGGCCTTAAAGAAGAGAGATGGCAGTGATGGAGAAGATGAGGAAGACAGCGATCCAGACGGGTCGGGAACAGCGAAGGCTGATGAACACAAACTGTCTTTGCGGGACGATGGAGATTCTTCTGATAAAGATGCTGAAAGGTACCACTTCATTCATACTTTCTGAATATCAACACATCAACTTTGTTTTTTATAATATGTACCAAAGAGGTACATATATTTCCTATACAGTTTCTTTGTGTATAACAAATATATCAAGCCTTTCTTTTAGCCAACCAACATTTCACTTGTGAACTCCTCTTTCCAGATTTTTCTTTTTAAATGTGTTTGGTAATAACTATACATCTTCAATTGGCTTTAGAAACCTGTTGCGTACAGCCAACACGAAGCTCAGCCAGGTGTTGGTTGAAGTCCTGAAGACCACAGCAGCAGCAGAGGAAACGATGGGCCTCCACATGCAGAGCCTGCGCGACGCTTCTGGTGCAGCACAGCTGCCTCACTCCACCACACAGTTGGCCAGTACACTGACTCTCAGACATTATAACACGGGTAAGTAACAATTCAATACTGAGTCCAATAATCAGTCAAAAAGCTCCGGGCGCCTCAATTATCTTACTGCTATTTTTGACTTATTCTTTAGCAGTTATACAAGAAAAAAAACCAAATGAAACATCAGACTACAAAGCTGCAAAATATGTGTATATTGCTGTAATTATTAATTGCTGTGCAGCACCTCAGCATTGGACTAAAAATCCTGTGCTGTACAGTTTTACATGATGGCAGCTGCATTTACAGGGTGAAAGTCATCATCACGGAGCTGAAATCAGAATTACGCAGATTTATGTTTCAAGATTACTTTAATATGTTAGACTTGAATTTCATATTTGATTAGCCCCACTTCATAACGCAAAATATAGCACTGATGCCACATCCAGAGTGTTTTTAGATTATGGATACATAATACTAGTGCCTGAACAAGGAAAGTAAGTATCAGAAAGATTTACCTAAAGGGTTGATTATAGGTGAGGGTGGTGACTCCATGGAAGTTAAGCATAACAGTCACATGTTAACAAATGAATTCAGGACCTGCAGTTATTCTGATACTCCCTGAAAACTTTATGCTCATATTAATCAGTCACCTGCAGGTTATCAGTAGGATACTGTAGGTTAGAAGATTAATTGGCTAACAGATCATTACTCCAGTATTAGACTTCTGAAAGTATGCAACAATATGCTTGAGTCGACACAGTCCTCATCATGAGAAGTTAAATGCTGTGAATTATGACCTTTTTACTTCCTTGGTCCAAGACTAAATTAGATGCCTGCACCTCTTTTGGGGGGCTTTAGAAACCGTAGTTCATGATAGGAGACTTTGGCCAATTATGGGTCTTTTCAGCCCAGGTCAGGTGACTAGAACAAAGTGGAATAAAAAGTACAAAAAGTACAAAAAGTATGGCTGTGCTTATCTGGGAGAGGTTTAGAAACAAGAGTGGCAGGCTGTCTATTTTCAAAATTAGATTTCTGATTATTGCAGCTTTTAAAGGTTTCTATACTGAAGTAAAAAACTCTGCTACATACTGGGTAGTAAATGGAAATCAGCTGAAAACTAGTGATTAAAAGTCAAGTCAAGTCAAGTTTATTTATAAAGCACATTTAAAACAACGACGTTGACCAAAGTGCTGTACAAGATCTATAACCCCAAGGACTATACTAAAATAAAAAATATAATAATACATAAAAAAAAAAAATAATAAAATCAAATCAAATAAAAACATTTAAAACAAATACCATAAAAATACCATAAAGCAATCGTCTAAAAGGAGGTAGCACTGCAGCCAAATGCCAAGGAAAAGAAATGTGTTTTTAATAAAGATTTAAATGTGTGTATTGTCTGAGCTGTGCGTATATGGAGAGGTAGATCATTCCATAGCTTTGGTGCTGCTGCTGCACCTAAGCCTCTCTGTTTTAGTCTGGTTTTAGGCCTCTGTAAGAGCAGCTGGTTAGATGACCTCAAAGCTCTTACAGGGGTGTGACTGTGAAGCAGCTCAGACAGATACAAAGGTGCCAGTCCGTTTAAGGCTTTAAAAGTAAGCAATAAAATCTTAAAATCGATTCTAAAACGGACAGGGAGCCAGTGAAGGGATGACAGGACCGGGGTAATGTGTTCATGCTTTTTTATACCAGTTAAAAGATGAGCTGCCGCATTCTGGACTACCTGCAGGCGGCGCACAGATGATTGATCTATGCCAAAGTACAGAGAATTACAGTAGTCCAGGCGGGAAGTAATAAAAGCATGAATAACTTTTTCCAGGTCCTGCTGTGGGAGATAAGGTTTTACCTTGGCAATGACTCTAAGTTGGTAAAAACTGATTTTAGTAACAGCACTTAACTTGCTTCTCCATTTTAAAACTGCTATCTAAAATGACACCCAGATTTTTACAGCATCACGACAGTGAGGAGCCAAATGACTCGGAGTGCCAGAGGAGTTGCTTGAGGGGTCAGATTTACCAAAGTATATGACCTCGGTTTTGCTTTCATTAAGATTTAGGAAATTCTTTCTCATCCAGGACTTGATGTCACTTAGACAGTTCAGCAGGGGTTTCCATGGATCTCTGCTGTTCAGTTTGATGGGCATATACACCTGGATGTCGTCAGCAAAACAGTGAAAAGAAATATTGTGTTTCCTAAAAATCGACCCTAGAGGCAACATATACAATGAGAAAAGAATTGGGCCCAGAATGGACCCTTGAGGCACTCCACAAGAAAGATTTGCTGCAGTAGAAAAACAGTCTCCTAGATGGACAGAGAAACTTCTGTCAGTAAGATATGATCTGAACCAAGTCAGAACCGTGCCTTTAATGCCAATTTCATTTTCTAGGCGGGACAGAAGGATCTCGTGGTCCACAGTGTCAAAGGCAGCTGACAGATCTAGAAGTACTAAAACTGCGGGGCTACCAGAGTCGACAGTTAAAAGCAGATCGTTAAAAACTCTTAAAAGAGCCGTCTCTGTACTGTGGCGCATTCTAAAACCTGACTGAAACTTTTCCCACATTCCATGTCCACTTAAAAATGCTTGAAGTTGCTTAAAAACAACTTTTTCAAGAACCTTGGATAAAAATGGTAATTTAGAAATTGGTCTGTAGTTCGAAAGAACATCAGGGTCAAGGTTCTTCTTCTTGATTAGAGGCTGTACAACTGCATGTTTAAAGGCAGCTGGAACACAACCAGATGCAAGAGAACTGTTAAACAGAGCGAGGATAGTTGGTCCCACTGAATCAAAAGCCTCTCTAAAAAGGCGAGATGGAACACAGTCTGTGGGAGAGTTTACAGGTCTCAAATTTTGAATCACCTCCTTTAGTGTAGAGAGAGTGACAGGCTCAAACTGCTCAAAGATAGCTCTGCTGGGAGGAGGTGCAGATGAGTCTGTTTCAGCCTGAGGTGATGAAGGTCTGAGGGCAGAAATTTTTTCCACAAAAAACTTCTTAAAGTTATCGCACAGTGCAGGACAGACATTCGCTTGGTTTACATTACAATGAGGATCAGCTAGTGAATTAAAAACACTAAAAAGAAAATGAGGCCTGTGACTGTTACTTGAAACAATGTTAGAGAAGTAAGCAGACTTTGCATATTTTACTGCTTTCTGATATTTCAACAAACAGTTACGCAGGATCTCTAAGGAGACATGGAGCTTATCCTTTTTCCACCTTCTCTCAGTGCGTCTGCACTCACGCCTGAGAGCGCGGGTTGTCTCATCCAGCCAGGGCTGGGAGGAAGGTTTAGTGCGTTTGGTTGTAAAAGGGGCAATACAGTCCAGTACAGCAGTACAAGTAGATATAAAAGAGTTAGTGAAGTCCTCAGTACTCAAGCTCAAGCAAAAGTCCAAATTGCTTAAGTCAGAGTTTTTAAAAGCAGTTGCAAAATCTGCAGCGCATAAAGAGTTAACCAAGCGCACACGACGTGCAGAGGATACTCTATTTATCCCAGAGCTGGGGACCGCTTCTGTAAATAAAACAGGAAAATGGTCCGATATACCACAGTCACGTATCTCTGTGATGCAGACTCTAAGTCCGTAAGACAACACCAGATCCAGTGTGTGATAGTCACAGTCACCATATGTGAGCTTTTTAACCTAACAATCACTTTTTAATTGCACAAGTTCTCTCAAAAGCTTGTTTTCCCATGACTATAGATATCAGTTATAAAGTGCAGTCAGTCATTTAGGCGTGGTGGATCGCGGCTGGTCTTATCAAGTTTGCATGCAAATAATGGTGCTGCTGAGATCACCTACCTATGTGACATTTGTATATGCAGAGATGGCTTATGCCTTTTTATGTAAATACATTTGAGAGAGAGTTCAGCAGTAAATTCCTGTAGAATTCCTGAAACATTTCACACAAGGGTGCATGTGTAGCACAGCAACTACAGAGCTTTGGATATTCATTAATTAACTTTTTTTTGTTTTTGATTTATTTTACCCCCCCCCACACTGTGAAGTTCCATGTTTCATTACTAGGTTACATAAGAAGTCTTTCATTTAAGAATAGAGCCAGTGGCATTTTACATGTTTGTTGTGGTTACGATTAGAGAAGCTTGAATAACGCGACCAGCATAATAATTAAACCTGCTTGTGTCCTTCAGAAATTCCATTGTCCTATTCTGCTGCATCTTTATGCCACACTGCTTTATTCTGCTGTCATGATACTTCTTTGCGATTTTGAGCTAGTCAGCTGAATAACGAAATGTGAATTACATAATCCGGCAGGCAGTTGTGTGAGTGTGGTTTTTGTTGTTGTTGTTGTTGTTGTTGTTGTTGTTGTTTTTTTGGGTTGTATATTTAGCGCTGCTTGGTATACAACACACGTGACTAGCATTTTTAAACATTTTTAAACCTTAAACTGCTGCATCCTTATTAAGCAGTTGCGAGTTCATGTTGTTTCCTCACAGTACTTTGCTTGATCTGTCTGAAATTAAGCGCCACTCAAAGGCCCTAACTGATGCCATGGAGACAGACTATTAGATTTAACTTAAAAATATGCGCACAGAGAAACAAACACGATGCATTTCTGCCTTCTGTTCCTCTGGTCTAGATTACGCTGCAGGAAGTTACCAGGGTGGTGAGACTGGTGCAGACAGCGTGAGCATGTGGTCCGGTGAGATGAAGGCTGCTGAGAGTCTGGAAGCATCCCAGCAGATGATGGACACCCTGCTGCTCGGGGCAGGGCCACAGCTCGAGAACGAGGAATATTTAATGGGAATCAGCAGCCGACTGCAGACAGCTCTGGAAAAAATGTTGATGGCCATCACTGATACCACTAACCAGGTATACCCTAAAAACTGTTGGTTGTCAGTGATTAGAGTTGTCCACTTATCTTTATTTATTTTCTGGTATTCACTTTCTTGTTGAAACTTGCTTAAGAAGACGGTGCCACTCTCACATATTGTATATATTCCAAATATCAAGGTAGAGCTGGCAGGAAGTTAGTTTACCGTACAGGCTGGAAATGAGGGGAAATGACTCGTATGGCTCTGTCCAAAGATACAAAAAAACACTTAGCAGCACTTCTTCAGCTCACCAGTTAATTCAGTTCATCTCATTAATTACTCATTAAAAACTCTTAAAATTCCCAGGCAGCCAGAGGTACCATTCTAATACTCAATCTATCATTAAAAAAAACAAATAATAAATTTGATATTGGAATGAATCCACATGCTTTATAATCTGACCAAACACCTGATCCCAACTATTAATATTTGACATTTTTCTTGCTGTGACTCACTTTGATACCCTGCCCTAGTTTATTGTCCTCTGTCCAGTGAAACTGGTTCTCTGTGGGTTCAGGTTTCAGAACAATCCTTCATGAATCATCCTCTGTGTTTGTCCCTAAAAGTTACCAATAAACAGAAAGCTCCAGTGACACATGTAGGCCTTGTCAAAGTATTTAAAAGCACACACTCAACTCTGTCAACCCCCTCGTCTCTCGTTCTACTCCTGTTCACAGAGACATAATGGGGATGAGGTGGCAGAATGTGGCTGGCAACAAAGTTGTCTTGTCTAGAAACTCGCACACAAAAGAGCAGCCTCATTCCCAGCGGTTGCCTGTAGATACGAGGAGTATTTACACAGAGCTTTTGTCCGGCTTTCCAGCCTATCGTAGTCCAGTTACACCAGAACAGCTACAACCCCCCGCCCTCCCCCCTTAGGCCGTCCACACAGAGCGTGACCAGTGACAACGCACAGAGACAAGGCCAGTTTTTAGTAGGCCAGTGAACGTGTTACAGTAACTGACTGCACAGCACATCACCCCGCTGGCTGAAATTCATGCGTTATTCATGCTTAAATGAGCTTCATCATGGCAATCTAAAAATAGCTTTGAAGAAATTTCAGGCTGTTCATCCGCGTTCATCTAGACCAGTGTGTTACTTATGGAATCACTGGATGCTGTTTTTGGGATGTTTGTGTGTTTTTGTTTCCTTTTTTTTTTTTTTTTTTTTTTAAAGGCTATATTCACAAAATTTTGATTAGGATATACTCATTTGTTGTTCAGAGTAATAATTTTGGCAGCCAAATAAAAATTTAAAGTAACTGTATGAGAAAATGAATTATTTTAATAGGGTAACATGCTCTGGGAATTTAACTGTCACTTTTAACCATTTTCTGACTTATACAGGCCATACAATTTAACATGTTAGTTAAGAAACTACTACAAGCTGAAAATAATCCTTCTTTGCAGCTTCAATTGTGTGTACTTGTCCAGATACAGGCGATTAGTCACACCAATAAATTTGTAATTAACAAAGCCTCTAATGGCTTCTCAATGATTTTCCTGCCATTATTGATCCTGTTTTCATTTGTCTTGTCCCTGGCTGGTGCTGGACAATCATGTCTTGTCTGTTAAGCAGCGTCGTAGGCAGGGATTGATGTAACAAGCCTGATCAGGAATGTTAAGTGTTCTGTTAAGCTACCGCTGTAAATTATTTGCCCGGGGAAGGTGTTTGCTCGGTTATTGCTCACTCCCATTATATGTGGGTGAGATGCCTCAGTGAGACATGGAAATTGCTTTTGTGCAGTAAATATCAAAGTTGACGTGTCAAACGGAGACTTTACTGTAGGTTGGACCAAGAGGCAGCATGTCAAAAAGCCTTAATATTTTCTTTTTTTGTTGCTGCTGCAGAGAAGAGGGAATCTGGTTTGACAACTTTCTGGAGGGAGTGTATTTTGTCTGTGGTTATTTCTGTGTATGGGGAGTGTGTGTGTGATCTTTTTGCAAGTCTACCTAGCCCTCTGGCTCTAGGGATTGAAGCCACACCTGCTTCCCTCCCACTTTTTCTGAACAGTATCCTGCTGCGGGTCTCTCTGATAAATGTAGGAAGTGGGAAAAAGGAGCCGTCATCTGATTGTTGAAAATGTCTTTGGATGACTTGCATTTGAATCTTTTTTTTTTTTTTGGAAGCACGTAGGTTGAAATGGGTAAAGGAAGTTTAACAGCGTGACGGTATCGCTCACTGGGAGTAAGTAAACGTCACCTGAGAGGAGAGGGATATTATAGTAAGAGCACGGGAGCATGCGTGGAAAGGGAATGACAGCAACTCGAGAAGGAAGTAAAAAGGAAAGAGTGAGAGACTATAGATCTGAGCACTGTCATTTCACCCTTGGCTGACTGCTGCTCGGACTAAACAATTAAAAAGAGGCCAGTGGGAGGCTTCCCTGCAGGTTTGGGTTGCTACAGCGGCATAGTATTGTTAATGAATCTCCAGAGAGAAAGAGAGCGGAGGGAGAGGACAGCGAGCGGGAGCAGACGTGGGGGTGTGAGCTTCACTGCGCGGCATGCTATGGTTTCGCTTTGAAGAAGGAAGCTTGCAGGGAAGGCTTGGGAGCTTTAAAGAGGACACAGAGCAAAGAAATGCTCATCTTTGTGTTCACATACCACCTCCAGTCGTGTTCAGGAATGCCCTTTAACCTGCCGGACCCAGAAATTACTTCCACCTGCTGCCAAGGATGACACACTCTAGTAGGATCGTAAAATTCTCAGCCTTTCCGGATGATTTTCTCACTCAGCATTTACCTGGATTTTGCTCTACCTCAAACAGAAAGCATGTGATTGAGATGACGTGAATGTCACCTTCTCCAAAGGTTGTTTACTCTTCTGGTGTGCGTACCAAACACATAGAAACTGTTGCTTGGAGCTATCCACAACACTGTTCTCTCTATCATCCCCTACGGACTTCATTCTCAGTTTCCCAGCTCAGCCTGAGAGATCACAGCACATGGATATCCTTTTTGATGACTTCAGATAAGAGGCAAAGTGAGGTCCTGCCAGCATCTGTACGTCGCTTACCATGGATTCCTATCGCTCTTACTGGAACTCGAGTATGCAGAGCAGCAAGTGGCTTGAAGGGGAGGACCAGGATGTGTATGAGGTGGAATCTCGTGTACCCCTTCCTCGACCTTTCCCGCTTTGCAGCACTCTGAATGAGAAAAATGCTGTGGTGGTGCAGACACAGATTTCACATGTCAATCACAGGACTAGTGGCCACCTTCTTAAGGTCATCTCTAAAATCTCCCTGCCTACTCCCCCTTATACAGTAAGTTTACACCTGGAAACCCACAGATGGACTGTGTTTAAATTATATGTGTAGATTTTAAATAGTCTCTAGATTCAGCATGGGACATGTACTGTCGATTGTGTTTAAAGATACATTTTACAGCTTGTTTTCAGTAGTTCAGGTCTGCACATACAGATGTGAGTTAACCCATTCCACGTTGGCACACTTTGTTAAAGATTATATGACTTCTCTGTGGCAGGATCCTGTTACCGCTTCCCATAATGTTATAATTAGACCTTTGCTCAGGGAGATATGGAAATCTATGGAAAGGAACTGTGAAATGAGTTAGTGTACTCCCAGTTTATTGCATTATGATGATTTCATAGCTGCGCACCAGGAAAATCTGACTTCTGTCAGCTGACCAGCAGGTCTTTACACAAGCATGATATAATTATCTTATTGCATTCTGCACATAACCTCATTTTGTTACTCAATTCAATTGGCTTGTTATGCATTACCACCTGTTGAAGTTTGTCTATCATAACATTGCTACTGGCTGTAGCTCAGGAGGTAGAGCAGGTCATCTGCTAATTGGAAGGTTGGTGGTTTGATCCTTGGGCAAGATACTGAACCCCAGATTGTTCCTGTTGTGTTCTCCAATGCATTGTGAATGTGTGTGACTGTTGGATAGAAAGCACTTAGGAGTAGAAAAAAGTGCTTGTATGAATGGGTGAATGAGGCATTTGGTTAGAAAACACTTTGAGTGCTCAAGTAGAGTAGAAAAGCTCTATACAAGAACCACTCCATTTACCATTTACACACACTGATTACTGTCAAAGTATTTGTAATCCATGTATACTCTTAAAGAAGTGCTATTTATACGATTTCTTTAAACAGCTTGAATAATTTGCTTTGTCACTTTTTCTTCCTGCTGAAAATCTTTTCAAAGATGGGCAGTATCGCAGTGAGGTGGTTTGCACTGTCACCTCACAGCAAGAACTGCCTGGTTGGCTGGAGTGGTCTGTGTGGAGTTTGCATGTTCTTCCTACCTGAGCTTCTGCAGTTTCCTTCTCCCACAAACATAAGATGCGCTTTGTTAGATTAACTGGTGATTCTAAATTGGCTTCAGGTGTAGTGTATGAGGACAGTAACAGCTGGGACAGCATCCAGCCAGATGCAGTTTTAATCAATACATGGATACAGAATGTATATAGGTTGTTAATCATTGTGCACAACAACATGCACAACATGAGCATGAGCAAATAGATGTGCCAACCTCTTTCAGAATTTTAAGTTTCGCACCCAACAAGAGATGGCCTCAACTTTAATTTGCTGATGCAGATGATGAGAAAATGTGCTTCATGCTTAAAATTATTGGGCTCTACCCTTCAGGAAATGGTGCATTTCCACAGTAATATTTGAAATTTGAATGATCTTTACTGTAAAGACCTCTTCATTCTTGTTAGAGACCTTCTCTTTCCTCTTTTCCTCTCAGCTTGAACATGCCCGGATGACCCAGACCGAGCTGATGCGGGAGTCCTTCCGCCACAACCAGGAGATGAACGAGCTGCTTCAGAAGCAGGAGGAGCTGCAGGAGAGGTTGACAGAGGAGGCTCGGGCGCGGGAGCAGCTGGCTCTGGAGCTTCACAGAGCGGAGGGTGAGGTTTTGTTTTTATGCAGGAAAAGCTTTTAATGTTTTTATGTTTATTCTTACAAAATGGCTAAATAAACTGAGCTCTTCAATTTGATTTAAATGCTCATCAATTTTTATGTGAGCCCGCCAAAGCATTCACTGTTTGTAGGCCCTGTAAAGGACGAAACTTCCTTTCCAGTAACCTCTTAGACTCTGATTGATGATCTGATAATGTGAGTCTGTCGAATGATTAGAGACACGCGTGTGGGTGTTACGCCCCTGTAAAGGGGAATAATAAATGAAAACACAAGACACGATGTTGCTTCACTCAAGTCCAGTGTTGTAATGGACGAGCAAAAACAGTCTTCCCCTCTACCGCATTAGCTCAGGCACAAGCAATCGAAAACCGAACACTTGAGGTATTTAAGAATTGGCTTTAAAGAAAACAACTTAGAAGAAGAAGCGCTCTGGGAAACGCTATAAAACATTAATCAGGGGCTTTTCCCAAAATGATACACAGAATTAGTTATGTTTTAAACACAGATTATCACATTCAGCTTACTCTCTGTTCGTTCGCCCAGGATAGTCGATGACAGATCACTTGATCAGCAGATCACAATGAATTTCACCTGAATGAATTTATTTTACCTTTTATCATTGCTTGTGGTATTTTACTTTGATGAATTAAGGTATTATTTTGCTTACTGTCTTTAACGCCTTTTAACATAGATTTTAGAGTTTTCCTACTACCATTACATGTGCGTATGTCTGGGGGGGATGAGGCTGTTGCAGGGCATGATGGGATCAGCTGTTTTTGACACCATCTCTAGTGAGAACTCGACAAATGGTAATTATTGTCTCTGAGGCTGTCACCGGGTTTGTGTTTGAACGCTTGATTCCATCTGTGTGACAACATCATTATGAAGGACTGTGAATGGAGGTGAAGGTAATCCTGAGAGAACAAATTTAAATATTTGAACTGTCATCATTACTAGGACAGTTCAAGTGCTGTAACAGACCTGGCTGTCCTTTCCATGTCAGAGACAGCTGGCCTATGAGGGTCAGCTGTTGCAACTACATGCACCCTCACACACACCAGACCCACTACTGCCACTCATTCCCTTCTTCTTAACTGTGTGGACACTCTGAACGTTGGGGAGTTTATAGCATTTCTAATCTTACTGTCTATCTTTTTTTTTTAACTAAGATCCTGTTGCAGTGTTTGTTTTCAGTAATCCTGGAGGAGCTGCAAATATTTGGTATCATAAATAAACTTCATAGGTTATCAAAGCTTACACTGTGGACAAGAGAGCAGCAACAACAGTAATAAATCTACCACAGTGTGACTGTACATCATATGATACCTTCTGTCCTTTGACCCTCAATTTGGATGTAGAAAAGCAGACCCTGAGAACTTTTTTTAGCAGCAGCAACTTCAAAGAAAATCACCTAATCATCACATTATACACTTAGCCCCAAAGTCTCTTTAATCAAAATAGCTCAAAGGAAATTTTTTTTTCTCAATCATCCAGCTAATCATCATAGGTTTGTATACAATAAATCTTAACTCTCTATTGTCGGGTTTTTTTACGGCTCTCTCCCCCTGTTGCCCTTACCAGGCGGAGGGGAGACCAATGGAAGCAAATGCACCTTGAGAAAAGCTCCACACTTCACAGGAACTCACTGGAGATGAGCAGGTTTCGTTTCCAGGATTTATTGAAGCACAAAGTTAAACAAAGTTCGAGATATCAAAAAGTTAAACAAAATACAAGATAGCAAAAGTTAAACAAAATGCAAGATAGCAAAAGTTAAACAAAATGCAAGAAAGCAAAAAGCCTCCCGAGAGTGAGTGCCTTGGTGCTGTTATAAGGTGGTAGAAAAGCAAAGAAATAAACGTCCAGAGTTTAACAGAATATAAAAACAGAAGCCCTCTCGGGAGTGAGAGCCTGCAGCCGCTGCAAACACGGGTGAGAGGAAGAGCAAAGAAGAGCGCTCCCTCCCAAGTTTGCCATGCCCTTATATAGCCCAATCTCACACCTCCTGCAGCTGTTATCAGGGGAGGGGACATATTAAGATGCTCCTTTAAGCAACAGTTCTATGAATTGATCTCAGGGGGGCTAGAAAAAACCCATCTTTCCCACGTTCCGAAGTCCAGGTGTGCCTCCTCCCCTCCCCTCGGGATTCACTGGGTCAAAAGTGCACTGGGTAAAAGGTGAAGCTCCTCACAAAGGTGGGGGCTAGCATTACTTAATGGAAAAATCCCAGGTTGCCTGCAGAGCAGGCCTTTTCCACCTACCTATGCAGTGCTCCAGTGTGTGAGTGACAATATAGGTGACAAATAATACATAATGTGACCATTAATTAGAGTGTGTGATTAATATATATATAACAATACATGATATAAAAATATTGATATAAAATACTGATGTCATCAAGATAAAAATACACGACATTTCCCCCTTTGATGCCTACTGGTATCAACACAAAGTATTTTTATCAATTCAAGAGTAAATATTTGTTTAAACAAGGTGAACATTGCAAAAACACTGCGTGAGCTGTTTTTATTGATATAAACATTTGCAAGCTTCAAACTAAATCTTCTCACTCACATGGTGTGCTCGTCACTCTGGATGCTAGAATAAATCTCAATCCAGAACAAACAAACTGATCTCACCAACACAGCATCCTCACTTACAGTGCACACCACACAGGTCAGAGGCACCTATACTTAGGGGCACAAAAGATAAGGCACTCGAGATATAGTATCTATGTGAAAACACAACAATAGCGGCAATAGCAAAGACAATTTCAGTGTTAGACAGACTTCATAACATTGTCAGCATCTTTTAGACGATCATTCAGTCCTCATGATGTTGTAGCATCTTCTTCAGGCTTCTGTGAGGACCACTTCCTCCATTCCACCTGTTCCCCCTTCGTTGCTCTAAGCAAATCGTTGATGATCTTCAATTTCAATTCTCAGCAGTGAGCTTCTGAATCTCACTGGTTTGCTCTCCATCGACGACCCTGGCCGTAGCCAACTTACTGGTGACAAAATCAGTGTCACTGTCGAGCTCTGCCGCTTCATCCGTTAGCTGACTTGTTTCACAGACTTGGTTGCTTGAAGATGCGTTAAGCACTTCTGAACTGGAGGATCTCTCAGATTCCCCCTAGTTAGCGTTGTTCCCGGTGAGCCTCGTGCCACGGGTGTTAGGAGGCACTGGCTATCTGCTGTCATCAGAACTCCCACTGGCTGGGGAAGCAGCTCCCAGGAGTCACGTAGGTGATGTCATCATGTCGTGAAGGCCCCTCAAACGACTTGGTTCCAATCCAGGTGGCGTCCTCAGCCCACAACGCGTTCTCGTCGAGATGGTTCCTTCTGCTTCCAGAAGATCTAAGAAGATCTGGGTCCGTGCTGGATACCTGCTCTGCTGAGTCTCCTCTCTCCTTTAGCCGTTCCACGACAGGGCGAGCCCTCGCTGGTCACGGATCTCAACAAGATTTTCTCCAATACGAGGCCAGGCTCGGAAGCCTCTTGGCTGGGGGAGGCTGAATGGGACTGTCAGAACCTTATCTTCCATTCAGGTTTTGTTGTTACTGCTTATAGCATAAAACATAAGATTAATAATATCCATAACATGCAATGTTAGATCTTCTTGAAGTAAAGCACTCCCTTCTCTCCCTTTCTTCTTATTAAGTTGTTTTTATATTTACACTTCTCTTCATTTTTATGCTTTTATAATGGGTAACAGAAAGGATGGCATCTACAGTTGTTATCTTACCTGGGGAGTCCTTGCCATCACACGGTAGTGTATTTCATAAGGCAGAAGTCTATTTTGCATTATCATGTACAATATTTCATGCAGTTACCCCTTGTAGTTAATCATTTTGGTTGTCATATAATCTTTTATCTTTCAAATTTAACATAGGTTAGAATAATACTTTGACCCAAAGCAAGCTTTGTTTGCTTTACAGATGGACTTCTAAAGCAGATAAGCATCCATTATATTTGTCTGATAGAAGTTTCTTCTGTTCATTTAGGACAGTATCTGTCATCTGTATCCCCAAACAATTATGGGGTTCCCCAGGGTTCTCTATTGGGGTCACACTCTCTTTTCTTTATATTTGCTTCCTTTGGGTTCCACTTTGGAGAAGCACATCATTGCCTCTCATTGTTTGGCAGATGAACTACAAATATACTTACCTTTATAATCTGACTGCTTCTGCTTCTATGCAGACACTAGTAAACTGTCTTAGGGATATGTACTCATGGCCTGGAGACAAACCCTCTTAAGTCGAATAAAAACAAAACAGAAATTATATTATTTGGACCACCCCACCTTGGTTGGGTATGAGAGCGCTATTGATCGTTTAGCCTCCTATTATCACTCTGTTATGTGGAACCTTGGTGATTTTTGATGGTGTTCTAAAACTCAACAAACACACCAGCCCTGTTGTTAGGAAGAGCTTTTCCAATTAGTTAAAAATGAAGACCTTTTTCCCACACCATGCCTTGTTGAGAGTAATTTATACTTTTGTTACTTCTTGTTTCAACCTAGTTATAATTCTTTATATGTTGGATGTGATCAGGCGTTACTTAGTTATTTAACTGAACTTTTGAAACCCTATATTCCTACCAAAGCCCTGCGGTCTACAAACCAAGTGCTCCTCAGTTTGCTTCAAGGCTGAAAAGCAGAGGCAACAGAGCCTTTACAGTGGTGACATCTGATCTCTGGAGTGATTTACCCTTTCACATGAGAGTAGCCCAAATTCTCAATCCTTTAAAAAATTTAAAAATGTTATATTTGCTTACATACAGATTTATTTGAGTTTAGTACCCTTGGTTTTACTGTGCTAACACAGCTTTTTCTTTTTTTCTGATTGATTCTTAGTATATATTTATTTATTGTTGGTTTAGTGACTGATCAACAAAGCATGTTTTATATAAACTATACTGCACTTAGTTCACTTGAGATTGTTTTAATATTCTATAACATAAATTTTAAATTAACTTGATGCACCCAAGCATATTATCATATTTAGACAAGAAAGACCTCACTTTCTGCACTATGTTACCTATGTGGAGCGGTATTAATACTATTATTATTGCTAATGACATAGCAAATCATCAGCCTCACTTTCTAAATTCCTCCAACAATTATTCCCCCTTGAGGCTGATGAGTGCTTGACCATAACTTCCTACCTCGGCTCCACTGTCTGTTCTCCAGCTTCATGCTGACCCCCTCTGTATTCAGATTACTTATGTCCAGTGAAGTGTCACCCTTTAGTTCCCCTCCTCCTGGAAAGACAAAGTTAGCTCTGACCAGGCTATTCCCTCGATCACACCTTTGAGATCTCCTGGCCATTTGATTTTAAAGTAATGGCCACTGCACTGGGAAGCTGTAAAGCATCAATTAACTGCAACACAGCCTCTCCATATACTAGAGGATTGCCTTCAGCTCTGTGAAATCCTCTCTATTTCTAAATATTAGCATTAGCATGACAAACCTCATTAACCTAGGCTGAAGCAATGTACAAATTAAGTCTTACCTGTAGCCAGTGTACAAGCTGCTGTTAAAGCTTTTTGATCTGAGATCAGCGATGAACTCAGCAGATCAACCTTCTGAGCTTCCAGAGCAGAAAAACTTACACCTGCAGAATTAAGTTAAACAACTGTGCAGCCCACATTACAGCCACACTCATCCCTAAAACAAGAACCATCCTAAGGCAGTGTTAAATCAGCTGTAATAAATTCATTATGCACATTAATTTTCTCAGCTCCTGAATTCGTCAGTCTGTGGCACAATCATGAGGAGTTCATTTTGGAAACAGGGTTAACATTATTACATCTTTAATAGTTCAGGGGCAGATAATCTTACCTCCTGCCCCGTAGTTTTATTTGAGTGATGACAAACCTCGGGCAAAAAAACAAAACACACAATTGATGTGGCATACAAAGAGTTACAGGATGACCTGGAGTTAAAATCCTAGTTTCTGAAAAACAAAGTCTGCTGCCATCAAACCTTGATAGCAAGGTGAGAAGCCAGCTTTCATGTTATCCAATTTTATATTGTAATAAAGCAGGAGCTGCTTACCTACTGGGAGATCCTGCGTAAGGGCAGCTATTACCTAGCCCCTGCTATTAGCCACATATAAATGGAAAGGTTTCAAGTAATCTGATTACCCAATGCCAGGTCAGATTGCGTGTCCTGCTTCAGTGCGTCAGATGTTGCTTCAGCTCCCACCGACCACTGCAGCTAGGGATCAGAGTTAGTTTGTCCTGCTGCTTTATTGAAGCAGCAGAGATGCAGTTTTAAACACATAGTCACAAATCCACCGTCTGCTGAATCCTGTCATTCCCAAACACGTCAACATTCACCAACCGTTTGCGGTTGTCGGTTTTAATCACAGTTTCTAATTGAGAGAGAACAATTAGCGTCCTCTGTCCACCAAACTGTCTTCCTAGATATTCAGTGGTTTGTTAGCAGAATTGCAAGAATTCTTCTCATTTTGTTCTTTTAGAGGACGACAAATCGGCTGCATGCTGTGAGACAGTACTGAGAATATTCAGATACTTCAAGTCTTACACTAAAATTTGGTTGAAGATGTTAGGGCTGTTAATCACAATTATCACAGTTATCATAGAATGTACTAAGTACTAAACATAAATACCACTTAATATCTGGTGCACTGTTAGAAAGCAAAGATATGGATTAGGAACCACAGGTGTATCAGAATCTGTAATTGTATCAGTATGTAACTGTCTGAATTTGGTTTTAGTGTATGAGCTTTAAAAGCACTCCAGCCTTCAATAGCTCATCAATATTAAGCCTGATAGCTTCAATGGCATGTGACTTAAATGAACTTTGCCTAATTTATTAAGGTAATTTGACCCCAGGTTTCAGCTCAACTGTATCAGGCTGGACAAATTTGAGCCTTCCCTCATTTCAAGGATTCAAGGATTTTTATTTGCCATCTGTGCATGGACCGAGGTCCAGACACATTGGAATTTTTTGTGCAGGGCTCTCTCGTAGTCAGCCAAGTATACTGCGTTGTTTCACTCAGTTGAGATGGAACCTGTTTCAACAACTACTTATGTTCAATGATAATTGAATTTGATCTACACATGTTTATCTAATAAACTATTCATTCACACTTCAATCATACTTGGTGGTGGTGTTTTGTCCTTAGAAATGTGCATGCATTTATTGTGTAGTTAGATTCCCTCTAAAATAAGCTTTGTCTTGTTAAACATCAGTGCAGTACATGAGAGTATGTCCACGAGCAATCAGCAAAGAGATGTGGCCCAGCATCTGACACTTGTTACCAGTTTTTCAGTCCATCAGGTGCAGCAGCCACACCCTGTGGAGCAAAGTAGATGTAGTCACCAGTAAAAATGAACTGATCAACAAAAGAACATTTTTCTCTTTACGTTCCCCTATTGATCAGCTCATCAAAGCACAGTCCATAGTCTTTGGACTCCAGTTTCTCATCAAACAGTAAATGTAGAGCAATCCAGGCTCCTCAGCTCCTCAGTTGCATTCGTACCCAGAGCTCCCACATTTCATCCATCGTTCATTTAACATGGAGTCTTCAGTCACTGGCTGCAACCAAAACACCTCAGGTTGAACCCAGACACAGTCTCTGTGTCTGTTGGCACATCATCACTCTGTGTGCTTCCTCAGTTGACAGTTTGCATACAGTTCATCACTGTTGCACATGATTTTGCTTCTAAAGAACACAGAATGTCTTTTCTCATAAGACTTATTGAAATGTCAGCTTACTTAACAAATTAAAGGATGCGTCAGGTTGCTCCTTTTCCTCTTCAGGCCTTTCTGGACCTCCTTATGGCCAACAGGCTGATGGTCTAGCCCAAGAGGTCATGTGGCAATCTCTCTGGAGGTGACCTGTGAAGTTACCTCTAAGCAGGTTGTTCCTCTGTTGAGTAGGCTGAGTGAGTCCAAGCAGCGGTCCTGGCTGTGACAGTTCTCTCCTTCCTCCACGCCAGGTCACTCTGCCTCTCATCTGCTTCTAGTTTCTCCCTCTCAGGTGTACAAGTCCAGGTTGTCACCTTGATTAACATGCATGTGTACAACAGGCACAGCAGATTCAGTTAGAGTGTTAGGAACAGTTGATGCAGGGAATCCACTCGTTACCTGTGTAGTGCTGACAGCAGGAGGAGCTGGCTGGGTGGACGAGAAGAAGCTGCAAGACTCTGAGCAGTGTTAGCAGTCAGCACTGCAGCCTGAGCCTCAGTGTGCAGTTATCAGAGGTGTTTAGCCTTCTCCTTCCTGTGATTGGTCAGCTCTCAGTCTCTCCTCCGTTGGAATGTACGCAGCCCTTTTGTTGGACTCTCCTCCTCTCTCAGGATTTCTCCTATTTTAGAAGAGCTCTGCCATCAGGATACTGCTGCCTGAAAAACTCCACTATACAGTGTGTTGCATCTCCAGTTTCACATCATCAGGCAGGTTAGTCTGGAATACTCTGCTCAGCTCACTGGGATGTCTCCCAAAGAGCTTAAATGTCTCAAAGTGCAGAGCAGCTCCTGCAGCATTTTCTCCAAAGGAAATGATGACTTACTTGGTTTTTGTGATGTTAAAAACAGTCCATCAGCCAATCTCACCAAGTCCATAAGCATCCATGGCTCATGGGTAGACACACCTCACCCCCTTCACGGTGGAGCACATAGACACATTGCGCTCCCCCTTCCTCCCATTCAGGAGGTAAGAGTTCTTGTGTGTCTGGACGTCACTTTGCTGGCTGTCCGTCTGGTGTATTATCTTCCAGCCTCTGCAGCCGTCTCCCTCTTGCTCCTGCCTCCTTTGCAGGAAGGCCATCCTCTTCCTTGTCCAGCTGTTGTTATTGTTGTTGTTTAGGAAGGTTGCTGTGGAGACCTGCAGCGTCATCTGTAAATCATCTCTGGACACAATGTTAGTAGAAGAGAACAGATTGCATTCTGCTCATGTACTCTGCTCTTTATCTTCATGGTTTTTTGTTTAAAGGTCCACTTCTTGTGTGACGTCACTCACCGCAGTTTGCTCAGAGGACATGCTTCTCAAAAATGATCTTCCAGCACTTAAAGAATAAAGTGGAGGCATTTTCTGCCTCAATGGGGCAGAGAAAGACACTTCAGGAATTTTCCTTTTTTTTTTTTGTTTCACCTCCACTTTATTACATCATTTCTGTTTACCATAAATTTTGCTTTAATCTATTTCCCCTCTATCATAACCCCAAAACCACTTTCTATCAGTAAACACATTCTCATCTATATGTCACTCAGCAACATGCCATGTTAAAAGATACCAGGTGAAAGTCAGAGATGGAAGTCCATCATTGTCATTGTGCATACACCACACTCCTGGTTGGAGGTGGATATTACCATTTTATTACCGTGTGCATGAGGCTGTGGATCACCCCCCTGTTTTAGAGGATCTCCATGGGTTCCTGCTCCACACTCGCTCTCTGAGAATAACACAGTGTCCACTGTGAAACAATAGCTGTCTCTCCTGGCTATAATTTTTACTCAAAGAGTAATCTCTCAGCACCATCAAATCTATTTAATTCATTTGTTATTTATTTTAAATGTGTTTATTTAATAATTTGGTAAACTTACAGATTTACTTCTATAACTATGTTGAGACCCAGGCAGATATACAGCAGAGAGGTCATTGCAACTCAATTTGCCCCCTTCATCTAAACCCTCCGGTATTCAAAGAATGTGCTGAGGTGAAGACATCATCTGCACTGAGAACACACACACAAATATCAAACAATATTTCCCGAGGACCAACTTACAGATTTTTCTTTTTCTAGGAACTCCTTTTGACTTCATCTTGAATTATGTTTTAAATTAGGGTTCTTGTGAGGTGTCAAAGCTTCAGGTTGATCAGCTGAGTGTCCTGCAGTCTCTCAGACCTGTTACACAGATGTGTTTCTAATAATCAGATTATCTGTTTCTGAAATTCCTTTATCTCCTCAGAGGCTCAGCTGTTATTTCATCCTCTCTAATCTATTCTCACCACTCCTCTACCTCACTCACACCTACTACATTTATATTTTCACTTAAATCTATTTATTTTAGGCTCAGTTTGTGTCCAAGCTATATTATTATCATTACTATTTTGTTATTATTTATTATTCATACTATTGTTGTTATTATAGCTATTTTATTTAATTCTCTCTTAATTTTCTCTTCTTTCCTTTTCTCCCAAATATTTTAACGTTTATTTCCCCTTATTCTTCCAAGTTTAGGATTCATTCTTACCCATTCTCTTAGGCTTTTTAATTTTGTTCGACTCTTTTTCTAGTTAATGTTACTTATATTATTAGTTTTAATCAATCCAATTATTCTATCAGAGGTTTTTCACTTTTAAATGGGTTATTCTTTTATTCAAATGTATTTAAACTGTTTCTGTTTTCCCCTTTTGGTCTCTAATTTAACACTTCTAGCCCCTCCAGATTATCTACTTTTAAACTTTTTACACTCTTCAATATTAACTTTAAACCTCAATGATTAATTTTCCTAGTTTGCACTTATTTCCCACAATTTTATGCAAACTTTTCATTCACCAATTGTATAGAAAAGCAGACAAGCTCTGCTTTTAATATACACACCAACAGATGTATGCTGCTGCAGGCTGAGGCCTTGCAGCCCGCAGCAGGTCCATCTTCACAGATCACTCCTCCACTACACTGACCACCAGTTCATGAACACATCTATTAATTTATTTGATCTACACTCCGATTATTTCCCAGTTATTTTATTGTTACCATTACATAATGTTATCTATTATTCTACTACAGCTGTTAGAGATTTTATTTACTTTCCCACTATCTTCTAGTTTTCCCCAAGTATTTCCTCCCTTATTTTTACCAATTTCTCCCAATTGTGTCACTTGTTCTCACTGACCTATTTTCTAATCTGCTTCTTTTCAGCTGTTCTTTTGACCAATATCAAATTTAACATTGTTTGAATGACTTCTGGCTCCGGCAGGAGCTTTGTTTTGTTCACAGGGCTATTTTTATTTGAGCTCCTCCCGATTATCCAGTCTTTAACCTATTACTGGTTACAAAGTTACTATTAACCCCAATTCATAAATTCCTTATTCACATATACACAACTTTTTTTCTTTTAGAGCAGAGAGAGAACTGCCCAGCGACAGCACTCTCTCTCTCTCTCTCCCCCAAACTCCCTTCCTGCTCACACACACACACATCCCAGGCTCTCCCACACACACACACACATACCAGGCAGGCAGACACACACACACACAGGTCCGCAGCCAAGGCCTTTGCAGCTTGCAGCAGCCTCTCTCCTCCTTCTCCCACAGCAGGTTATATTCTTGAAGCACAATTTACAGCAATTAACAATGATAAATGAATTATACTTTTCAAAAGCAGATTTTACAGCAGGGAATAACTACAAGCCCAGGCAATATGTACAAAACATTACTTAAACACAACTTAACCAAATGGCACCACTCATCCAGTGCCTGACGTCATAATCTCCCAGTCGGACCTCGATGTCTTATTATCAAAGGTTTCCCCCTTCAGAGAGCTACCCCTAAGAGCTTATCTCGATCCGCCCCTGGTTGTCGACCCCGACCGTGGACCCCCGCTCGTCAGAGCCCGAACCTTTAGCGGATTCTGATGAAACGTGCGGTAACCGCCGTGCGACTTTCTGCTAGCTTCCTTTTTTTCATACAGTGAATCCTCCAGGCCGAATCTTCAGTGCATTGTTACCGCAAAGGTCTCAAAATACTAATCATGGGACCCCCAATAGCTTACTTCCGATACACGACCTGGGCAGTATCGCCCGCGGCAGATAGCAGCCTGAGCTCGTCCGGCCCAAGATAAAGGTTTGGACCGGATAATTCTCAGCGGTAAATCTCCGCGAGGACCTATCACTTTATTCTCTTCAGCGCTTTCTCAATAAATACCACAGAACAGATACGACAAGACGAACAGACAAAACAAACACCATTCACAGCTGCGATCTCACTCACAACACGCATTCATTCCACTCCAGAGTTCAGCAAAGCAAGAAAAACCCCAAACACAACACCTGCTCAATCCAGGAGTCTCCTTTTATCCAGATTAGACCATTTTAGCTCAAAATAGCCGACCACAAAACCCTTAAATTTTACAAATTCTTTATCCAGAGCAAGACAGCTGTTTTATTTTGAAAGTGTAACCAGGAACTTGGGCGGAAGTCTCAGTCACCCGGACAACACCATTGTTGCAGAAAACTGCTTTACTTACTTTTGCGCGCTTTTGGTGTTCTCCGTAGCAACGTGAGGCTCCGTCCAAACCCTAGGTACCTCTCCAGCTGTTCTTATCTCGGAGTCCCTTCGTGGTCGCCAAGATGTCGGGTTTTTTTACGGCTCTCTCCCCCTGTTGCCCTTACCAGGCGGAGGGGAGACCAATGGAAGCAAATGCACCTTGAGAAAAGCTCCACACTTCACAGGAACTCACTGGAGATGAGCAGGTTTCGTTTCCAGGATTTATTGAAGCACAAAGTTAAACAAAGTTCGAGATATCAAAAAGTTAAACAAAATACAAGATAGCAAAAGTTAAACAAAATGCAAGATAGCAAAAGTTAAACAAAATGCAAGAAAGCAAAAAGCCTCCCGAGAGTGAGTGCCTTGGTGCTGTTATAAGGTGGTAGAAAAGCAAAGAAATAAACGTCCAGAGTTTAACAGAATATAAAAACAGAAGCCCTCTCGGGAGTGAGAGCCTGCAGCCGCTGCAAACACGGGTGAGAGGAAGAGCAAAGAAGAGCGCTCCCTCCCAAGTTTGCCATGCCCTTATATAGCCCAATCTCACACCTCCTGCAGCTGTTATCAGGGGAGGGGACATATTAAGATGCTCCTTTAAGCAACAGTTCTATGAATTGATCTCAGGGGGGCTAGAAAAAACCCATCTTTCCCACGTTCCGAAGTCCAGGTGTGCCTCCTCCCCTCCCCTCGGGATTCACTGGGTCAAAAGTGCACTGGGTAAAAGGTGAAGCTCCTCACAAAGGTGGGGGCTAGCATTACTTAATGGAAAAATCCCAGGTTGCCTGCAGAGCAGGCCTTTTCCACCTACCTATGCAGTGCTCCAGTGTGTGAGTGACAATATAGGTGACAAATAATACATAATGTGACCATTAATTAGAGTGTGTGATTAATATATATATAACAATACATGATATAAAAATATTGATATAAAATACTGATGTCATCAAGATAAAAATACACGACACTATGCTCTAAATGTGCAGTTTCATCTAAATAAGAGCAGCTGTTCCTTTCTGGTCATGTCAGGTGCACTTCTTCTGTAAGGGAGTGTTTGAAATGTGCTAAGCCTGTGTCTTTTGGACATCTTCACATACCAGTTAAGTGAAAGAGAAGAAAATCTAAAGCCATTGTTTGGCTCAACCACACAGGTGAAACCTCAGGGTGTGGCCTTTTCAAACTGGTTTTAAATTAACCCAAGAGACCCAAGGTCCGATGACTGATGGAACATGTTACATGTCAATGAATGAAAACACAAACAAGGTCTGATTTTACAGTATATTTGAATCAGGGAAAATGCCTTATCAGATGGCTGCACTAATTCTTTTCCATATTAAATGTGGTTGCAAATTCCCAAGAAACTTTTGTTTATATGATGAATGACGTTTTCTTTAGTAAGTAATCATGTGTGTCTGGTAGCTGTGCATCATGGAGAGATCCCTCCTTAGGCAAACCTTACACACAGTATAAGTTCCTGTTGAGATGTCTGAAATAAAATCACCTGACAGCACAGGTGACACTCACTGTCTGCCTCTCAAAGCTCACTGAGCTGGCATCAAGTCAGAACCTACACTCACTGAAGCTGTAACAGGAGAAAATGAACATTTCCTTATCAGTCTTGAGTGTATGTGAATACCTCCTTTCTTGTATCTGTGAACTGAATGCAGTTCCTGATGCATAATGCTTGCTGACCTGTACAGCATTTAGAGCGTTTCATTGTGTTTATGACCGAGTCTTATATTCATGTCGAGCAAAATGGGCCAGACATTCTCACTTGTTTTTCTCTCACACTTGTTTGTGTGTGTCAGCATTCGTGTGTGTGTGTGTGTGTGTGTGTGTGTGTGTGTGTGTGTGTGTGTGTGCTGCTTAGTGCTCATTCATCTGGATCAGTGCCTCTGTATGCATGTGTGATTGAAGCTCAATAAGACCCAAAGAAACTCCTTTAAAATATTTCTGTCAAGTGATCAGAGACCAAAAAGTTGATAATACAACCGTGAATTTGCATAGGTAGCTATTTCTGTGCCCTTTATAGCTGTTTTTCTCTCACATTGCCCACTGTCAGGTCTCATTGATGGATACACGGGTGAACGGGCAGCGCTGGAGGAGCAGTTGCGTCAGAAGGAAGAGCTCCAACTGAGCCTCGAGCAAGAGCTGCAGGTAAGGAGGAAAAATATTTATCAAATTGCTAATGACTTGACACCATTATTGTGTAATTCTGCCTATGATATGTTAATGGCTAAGATGTAAGCACAATAACATGTGATAGACAAGTTTGAATTCAATTCAATTCAGGCCAGGTTGTATAATAATATTGGTCTGCTCCAGTGTCATGTTCATGTTTGATATAAAATTCCTAAAAATTGAGACTTGTTTCTCTGTGCTTTGGAGCCACACTATAGTCCAAAATGAACGCATTAATGAATAACATGCACTGGAGTTTATTTTGCGTTCACCACACTCCCACTGATCAGAGGGGTATAATATGAAGGAAGTTGAACACAGCCAGGCTTTCTTTGCATTAGCTGGTAAAACCCAGTATGAGATAACGGGTATCATGATGGTGGTTATCAACTTTCTCTGTTAAGCCAGGCTTTCTGCTTCCAGCTTTGTCCACACTCATATAAAAAGAGGCCTTTTGTGTGGCACATGACTCTACTTCTGCACAAATTGATCCTATGAGTGCCATCTACTCAAATCAGAGACATCAGATGATGATGATGATAGCATGGTGATAAAAATCTGTTCAACACTGTTTCAAATAAGACAAGAAATTAATGCTGCAGAAAATCATTATTTTGGGATTTAATGCACAGATCATTAAGTTAAAAAACAAAAACAAAAACACTCGCTCTGTTTGCTGCTTTTTATTTTCTAACATGACTGCTGCACATTAGAGTTCTGAAATTTTAAAATGGATTCATTTAAACATAAAGTTTACTGTGTGCAACCTAATAAAGGAGACATGGAAATCGCTTTTGTCATCAAATCAAAGTGAAATCAATTTTATTGAGTAAATAGTGTTATGTGACTTAGCAACAAATTCCAGTGACAATACAACACACCATTCCTGCTGTGCTTCAGGTGATGCAAGGCATGGCTTAATCTATGCTGAATTTAACAGAAACAGTGAAAACATGGCACTTCTAACTGATTTTAAACTGAAACCCATAATGGTGATTTAGCCAGGTAAAAAAGAAGCCACTTTTGTGACACTTGAAGCTCTGACTTAAAGCTCGCTGACCCATTAATCTCCCTCGCGTAGTACACCCCTCTGGAAACATGAGTGCAACTGAAAATGATCATTATTGCGTTACTCAGTGAAGGCTGATGATAGCTGTGGTTCAGACTTGGATAATTTTACTCCATCTACAGTAGTAATAATGGTCGATTACATATTTGTGTATGTACTTTGTTTGCCAAGTGTGTTATTTGTTTTAACCCATTACTGTTGGTGTGTCAAAGAACTCTTTTTAATATCCTTTATATGTTTCTCTTGATTTTGTTTGTTGATATTGAGGATTTTCTATAATGTGATCGTCTAAAATGTCCAAATGTAATGACGAACGGTAAGAATCAGGCCCTGACAGGTTGTTAATGTGTGTTTTGTTTTTTTTTCTTGTAGGTAACTGGTAGTCGGCTGCATGAGTTGGAACAGGAAAAGTTTCAGATGCAGGAAGAGCGCGAGCTGCTGGCAAGGCAACAAGACGCAATGAAGGAGGACGCCGGGCCCCGTGAGCTTCGTACGTATCCTGAGTTCTCTTAGTAGTAATGGAGGAAATGTGTATTTTAAAATGGCTCGCTCACATGTGGTTATCATTTGTGAGGTTGAAAGCAAAAGATCTGGTAATCAATTATTCACAATGGTCTGAACTTTAAGCGTCGACATCAGTTGATCTGGAGGTCAGAAGTTACTACATGAAAAATATTACAAAAGAAAGACGTGAGTGCTTGATCTGGTATGAAACATTATCCGCCCATCAATTTTTTTTAATGAAAAATTATGCAAATAGTCATTTTTAGAGCACTGCTTTATATAATGAATGTGTATAATGGCAAGATTTGAACCTGTTCCAGTTTCTGGGAGAAAGCTCCAGCTCACAGACCTGGTGTAATGAAAACACCATATTTTTAATTAGCTGTAATTACACATTGATAACAGTGACAGGAATATAGATCAAGGGTCAACAAGTTAATAAAATATTTTTTTTGCTGTTGTTGAATGTTTTATTACAGCTGTAGCCTCTCTTGGGGCTTATCTCCATTTCTTAAACTCTTGCTACTGATTCACGTCACACATTTTCAGGTATTTGCTGAGAAGTACTGAAGAAAGATGAAACTTGATAACTGTATTAGCTAACTTTTACACTGTATTATCAAAAAAAGGGTGTGCCATGAGTTTATTCCCTCTCTTAAAAATGTGAGTATTCTGTATTTTAGACACTAAACAGGGGCTCTTAGAGGAACTTTTCTTTTCATAGCTTCCTTTCCACAGCTTTAACCTACTACTGTGAAACAGACAAGCACTGCCATCCTATCTCCACCTATTTCCATTCTTTATCTCGAGAGTTTTCCTGTTCATTACAAAAACAAGAGCATGTTAAATTCCTGTGCTTTCTCATTCTCCTGTAGGCCTAGTTGAAGCTGCAATGGTTGCAGCACCTGAAGCAGGTGTGTCCACTTTGAGCATGGCTCAGTCATGTCTATATGTTCTCTTTATTGTCTAGCTGAGTGACACTGTATATATATCTCTAACCCCAATCCAGCAACTCACCAACACAGCTTGGAGCTTGCTTGCTATGGGCTCACAAACTCACTCAGTCCAATCACTAACCTGTGCTTCGGCTGTTCAGTTTGAGTGATTTTTGTCCTGGTTTGTCATTTTTAATGTCAATGTTGGTGCTTATTTTAGCATGATGAAATGGAAGACATTTTTATGTATTCATTATTTCCTAATTGCCATTCATCTTTATAACTCTACATGCTCTTTCTCTTTTTAAAAAAATCATTTATGCTGTGTTCACAGCATTTCTTTGTGTGAGATGATTGGCTGTTTAGGAGTACTTTTCCACTGCCTGTAAATGCTTATTGGGCATGGATATTGCAATGTCTGGAGCATCCATGTGTTCGATCTGTCATTTGTACTCTCTCACCCTGTTACCTATGTACTAATCCTGTGGGTTTTGGTCCTGGGTGAACCGGTGTGGGTTGTTCACTGGTGGCAGGAGAAGGGCAAAGATGGGGGATCATGTTTGTTGACATGTTTGGAATTGGATTGAGATATTGGAAGAGTCTGATGTTAGCCATTAATTCAGTTGTAAAGGTGACCATAATGTATAAAGTCATAATTGTCAAAGAGAAGGTTGTTTAGATTGTTTTGGCAAAATGCATTCAGCATTATATTCAGTCCCAAGGCTCTCAGACTTCAGACTCTTTATCTCTCCTTCCTTCCATCGCCAAAATCAAAGCAGAACTACCAGTCGGCTTATATCAACCACCTTTAATTGGCAAACATTAAAGCCTAATTTTCCCTCATTCCTCCATCGTAGACCTGCTGGAGGAAACTGAGAAGCTGATGAAAGAGAAGGTGGAGGTTCAGAGGCAGGCAGAGAAGGAGAACTCTGACCTCCTGAAGCAGGTGAAGCTGCTGGAGGTGGAGCTGGAGGAGCAGGTCAACAAGGTGATTGAGCTGGAGAGCGTTCGTACAACAGAGAGTTGGGACCTCCGACAGCAGATCCAAGCCCTGGAGAAACAGCTGGAGAAGAACAGGAAGTTTTTGGATGTAAGTGACAACGGAAAAAAAACCCTCTAAAATCCTGAAATCTTTCATTAATTCTCAGCAAAGTTGGAATGATTTATCTGAAACAGTACTCGGTTTTTGTTCCTCAAAACAAAAGACACTAGAACTAAATTTCCGGTGAATTTTAGCTCATTCAGCCAAAGGACATACGAGCCTATGTGAGTCACTACTCCTCCTAGAGCGCTGGTCAGATTTTAGTTTAATGAGCACACAATGGTCACCTAATGAGTCTCCAACCAAGCTGTGCTCAAGGTCATATTTGTAGATTCATGACCACTTTTTCCATTTTCACAAGAATTGCCACTCCTCCTGGAGTGCTGATCAAAATTTATTGAAATTAGATTAATTTGTCCTGGATGTGACTGTTTGTGAGAGATTTTACTGTTTTTTAGGGACATTTAAAGAGACAAAATTGTTGATCTATAAAATGATGTGTGGGTAATACATTTAACCCTTATTTTAGAATGATAATAAGTGACAGGTGGCAAATTAAAGAAAAACACCCAAACATAATTGTAACAATCACTGTAGGAGTCAGGGATTCAGAAATTTTCCTTTAATTTGTCACCTGTCTGTAGATGACAGTTGACATGTGCCAGCACATTTAAAGTGAAAATTGACATTTTTGCAAATGAAACCCATATTTTTGTACACCTGTTCGTGGAAGCCATTTAAATGTTGCTGAATAAAGACTCGTTGATTTCAGGTGAAACACTGGAAACAGGTGTAAAGGTCACAGCAGGGCTTCATGCTGAAAGTGATGTTCAGCTAAACTAAACTAATTGAAATCCGACTTAATGATTTTTATGGTTATCTTATCATCTGCTTATATTTGGCTGGTCGTCTAATGAGTTGTGCTCCCATCATCGTGATTGGGCCAGAATTGAAATGCGGACTGAATGCAAATTATTTCTATTTTGTGCTGCTGATGTTTGGTAAAGACAAATATTAAATTAGCAAATGTAATTATTTATTGACGTTATTCGTACAACCCTCTATAAAGGATAAAAACATTTTTTTCCTGTAAGCAATTAACAAGGCTCGGAAAAACTAATTTACCAGGTGAACTACAGCGAGAATGTGTTGGACATAAATGTGCTAAACTCTCCATGAAACATTAACAGCAACAAGCAATATTTGATTCAGAGTTAAACTCATCAAACTAGGCCACCAGCTGGCACCTTCCTTCAGCTCACACTTGTGTAGCGCAGTATTGAAAAGAAAAAAAGTGAGGAATCAAATAACACATAAATACTTGTACTCACAAGTCATTAGTGTAATGTGATATTGATCAGTTCTCTGACCACAACATGAATACGAACAAGACGATTCAACATACACATTTTGTGAAGTTTGTAAACCTTCATTGATGCTTCAGTCAGTTTACTAGACTATTGAAGAGTTATTTCAGTATTGCTCTTTGTCTTCATTATTTAATGATCTAACTTCCATCTTTATTTTGGCATTTAGGAGCAAGCTGTAGACCGAGAACATGAGAGGGATTTCTTCCAGCTGGAGATACAGAAACTGGAGCAGCAACTGAAGAACCCGCAGAAGCTTCAGGCCAGCTCTGAGCAAAGAAACCAAGAGGTAACAGGAGAAAGCTCCGCTTTCTGCCAGAGGACCAGGCTGTAAGAGAGATCTGCTTATTTTCTGAATACAACACTGTTGTTGCAACAGAGCAGAACAATGGAGCTGATAGAATTATCAGCTCTGTGTGACCTCGAAACTGATACCAAATAGTGGGAAAGAGAAAGAAATTACTGGTGTATCTTGTCTTCTATAAGTTGTGTAAATGGTAGGTTTCATTTCCGTCAGGCACTTGAGGATGTAAAACTTAAGTAATATGGTGAAAATGTAACTCATCACTGAACTGTTGGAGGTTTTGACTCGAATGCTAAATGTTCTCAAAAGTGCTGGTATTTTAACATGCAGGGTCAGTTAGGCCTCAGTCACACAGCCCTAGAGACCAGTTGGCAACCCATTGGCAACTGCTGGTCATTATGGAAAATGTTATTTTCCAAGACTGATTGACAACTGGTTGCTAGAGGATGTTGGGTGAAATCAGTCTCAGAGGGTGCTGCACCAAAAACCCTTTGTGATTGCTTTGGTCACTTGCAGGTTGCTGTGGTTGTCTGTAGAGAGATCAGCATCTTCCATTCAAAAATACAGACATTCATTAGCTGCTCATGGAGCAGTACTGAAACTTGGAAAAAGTGCAACGAAACCAAAAAAAACAGAAATCACTAGCCTGCAAAATAAAAGTTGTTCCTTAGTTG
This sequence comes from Archocentrus centrarchus, assembly GCF_007364275.1. Classification (NCBI taxonomy): domain Eukaryota; kingdom Metazoa; phylum Chordata; class Actinopteri; order Cichliformes; family Cichlidae; genus Archocentrus; species Archocentrus centrarchus. The sequence goes on from NC_044356.1 coordinate 13,644,347, forward strand.
CAACTAACACATTTCAGAAAGTCCAGGTTTTTCTTTGACGTCAGGCACTGTGTTTCCAGTGTCACTACCACTTGGCTAATATAAGCAGTTGGGGTGTGTTTGCGTACAACTGAGCATCTTCCATGCAAACCAGTGTGCTAGCAACCAAAGCAATCATATGGAAGTTTTAGGTGCAGCACTATTAAGCTCTTTGTGGCCAATTTCTCCTAGCAACTTCCAGCACCAATCACCAGCTGGTCGGGGCATACGCATTTTTCCCTAGCAACCTGTTGCTGCTGATTTCTAGGCCTACATGACTGAGGCCTTAGTGTGACACAGAGCCCAAGTGATTTGCTTAGCTCCAACAGCTTAAAGTCTAAATTCAAATGACCATACTAATCTACATTCTTACGTTAACAGTGTCCCTTTTAGGTACCTGCAGTGTGAAACAAGTCAGTCATAATGATAAACCCACTGAGAATTGTTCTCATTTCTGCAGGTTGTTTTAGTGTTGCAGCTTTATTGTATTATTGCAGTGCCCTCATCAGCCTTACTTTAAGACTCAAAACTCAGCCGTATTCAGTGAAAACGCTCTGCTGCAACACCGCTCGCCCAGCACCAAACTAACATGCAACGTCAGCCACAAACCTGGGCAGAAAGTTTAGTAGCGAACGTTGTGTTTGATGAACATGTCAGCAACTGTTTGCGGATATGTTTGCAATAGCACATTTTAAGGATATGTGGTAAGTTGTTGCTGTGTTTACAGCCTCTTCCAAGTGGCCAAATATAGCCACTAAAGCTGCTTCAATAATTGTGTCAGTACACAGATGAATTCAGATTATGTCTGCACCCTGACAAGTCTGACACAACATATAGTGTTTAATGTTTTTAGCATCCGGATTATTTTCCCAGATCTTTAAATTTTACATCTATTAAAAGTCATTTTTGCATAACTTCAGACATTTGGCCATGTCTTGAATTGTTGAATCAGTGTTTATGGTAAAATTACCTCATGCATGGGAGGTATTTACCAGTATTTTAATAGTAAAAAGCCTTAACCAGTCAGCACGCTCACAGTAACTACTAGGAATGATCTTTATATATCTTTTGGGCCTCTGATTGGCCTTTTTTTGTCATTCATTTTCCGGCAATCATCTGACCTCCAACTCACTGCTGGCAAGGAGAAATGTCAGTTTGATCAACGCTGTTGTCAGGAGTGGGCAGACATTTGAATCATTAATTATGGCCTCAAACCAATCCACTGAACTCTCACTGGCAAATTAGTTTGAGGAGTGTAACACATTACATCCTGTTTTTATGAAATGGCAACTTGTTTCTTATAAAAACACAACCAAATAACACGGAACAATTTGTATTATATAATATCAAAGAATGTTTTCAGGATTCCCATTTAAGAAGACTAGGTGAGCTGTTCATTCAGAGGAAGATGAGTGTGTCATCTTCTTCTTGATCTGTCCTTTTCATCTTTTGGAGCCCATACGTCCTTTTCACTTCTGCTTTATACATGTATATGTATGTTTGGACCTGAATGATCAGACTAACCAGTTTTCCTATTTAAATTCGATAAATGAATGATTGCTGCTTTCTCACTTTCTAGCATATGTGGTTGCAGTTGAAAGTTTACATACACTTATGGATATAAATGTTGGGCTTGCTCTGTTCCTCTTAAAGATGGGCAATCATTCAGCGTAGGAAAAAAACCTAAAACATCCATGAGGAGTGTGTGTAAACTTTACAACAGAACTGTAGTTTATACAGCTTTGAACTCACTGATAAACATCCCAAAGATGGTCTACTTATATTATTTCCATAGACAGCTGTAGCATTTTCATCACTAAGTGCTATTTTTCCTGTGCTTTCCTTTTGCCCTTGAACTCTCCACCCTGTGGTCCTTTATGCCTCTGCCTCCTCTCTCCCGTGGCTATTGCAGGTGGATGGAGTAACCTTTAAGGTATTGCTTCTAGCTATATGTAAAACAAAGTTATCCCAGACAGCAATTAGTGCATTTTAGTAACCCTGCCCAACCCTGTAGCAGTTTATTGCCTGTCCATCTCTCTTATTCCCCTTTTTCTCTCTCTTTCAGTTTGAGCTTCCTCTACTGTATGTGTCAGTAACCTTTCAGTGCTCCACTGTCTTTTCTCTCAATCTGACATCCCACCCACATACTGTACAAAAGAAAATGTATGTAGCTTTTGGTTCCAAAGAGTGTAGTTAATGGTTAAGTACCTTAAACCTGTAGTTTCAGTGTTTATATAAAAAATTAATTCCTCGCTCTGTCTGTGACCTGAGTCTCAGGTCTTAATAAATACAAGAGGGTGTTAGTTTTCTAAATTGTGATTCCATTAGAGTTCACAAGGAGGATAAAATGGGGTATGTTTTAGAACTCGCCTATCGTGTGATTGACAAGCTAACTGAACGTGCAACGTCCCTTAACTTCCCAGACCCATCCCCTCGTTAATCATGTCCTGTTTCAAAACGCAAAGATGCTCAACCTGAAACTTTGCTGCATGCTTTGTCGCTAACCAATTAGAGAGCCGTGGTGGTTATGTCCTTCATTTATGTACCGTTTATGTATAAAATATTCAGAGTTCAATATAAATCAGAGTTTAGTAAAGTTGTCTCTTAAAGCCTTCTTTTTTAAAATTTAGTTTAGTTCTTTCCATTTCAGATATCTTATTTAAACTTCACAAAGCACCTTTAAGTATTTGTTGACTCAGCTCCGGCAAAAAAAAAAATCACCAGTTTCTTGCCAAGTGGTTCCCAGAATGTAAAGCAAAAAAAAAATTGGCAAAATAAAAATTGATTCCTTCAATTTATGAGCCACATGAAACTCTGTAGTAAAGTGAGACTGATTCTTTGCTCTTGTGATGTGCCCATACTAGGGTCTAGTGATATTTAGTGAGGAGATTGTTATGAAAAGATGTGCTTCATCTACTTTGCTACAGTTTTTCTTGGATTCGGTTAGAATCTGTTTGTGAGACGTGGTTCTTAAAAATGCATTTTGAAAGTCGGTCATTTTGTAATTGAAGTCACTGATTTGACCCTCATATTTAGCCAGCAAGAGAGCCCATTGAAATCTAAGATTTATCTTTCTTTAAAAAAAAGATCTATAGGTTTCTCAGTCCTTAGTTTATCCTAAATGAGCTTTCCTCCTGTTGACATCTCTTCTTCCTCTTCATTGATCTGCTGATGTTCTCCCATCTCACAGGTGGATCTCTTACCTGCCAGCTGTCTTCTTGGTTTGTTTGCCTCCCCCTGAGTAAAAACTCTATCTACCCTCTTTCTATCCCTGCACCTCTTTTTACTCCCAGCCCCCTCCTTTCTCAGGTGGATCAGCTGACCTCCCAGCTAGCTGTTCATACACCAGCTATGCTGTAGCAAGTGGCTTCTGAGAGCAAATCTTACTAAACGATCCCCCTTCTCTCCCTCTCTCTCTCTCCACTTCTCTCTCTCTCTCTCTTTCTCTTTTCTCGCTACCAGGTGGACCAGCTGATCTCCCAGCTGAAGGAGAAGGCGGATTGGTGCAGTGAGCTGCTTCTCAGCTCAGAGCAGCTGCGTCGTGAGGTGGGAGAGCGCGACGAAGAGATTGACAAGCTGGAGAGCCGCATCCGTGAGCTGGAGCAGGCCCTGCTGGCCAGCGCTGAGTCTCTGGAGAAGGTTAGGAGGGAGAGGGGGAAGAGGGAGAAGACGCATCTGAAACAGAGGCAGCAGCAGAGGAAAAAGCAGTTAGAACAATAGCTGTGGAGCATGGCAGAGCGTGTGTAAGAGAGAGAGAGTATGCCGATGAGGTGACAGCTAGAGGAGGAATGGGAGGAGGGCTGAGACGCTTCGAGAGAGAGAACAATGTGTGGGTGGGTCTACTTCAGCCACCCACACTGAGATATGGCTAGCAACTGTCAAGTTTGCCCCCCAGTGTTCATGGATGGCTGTGGAGCCTGTGTGCTGTGCTGCCGCTGCTCAGTTCACAATTTGCAGTTCAGGTTGTATTATGCACTGATAACAGTATAGACAGCATGTATTTGGGTCATTAAAATGTATTGAAAGAGGTTTCCCTTCATTTTTTTCTGCACATTTTGCAAAAAAAACTCCTGAGCTAAATAATTGTTGGGTTTTCTTTTTGTTTTTTTTTGTTTTTTTAAATGTGTGTTGTTTTCTGTCGCAGGCTGAACAAAAGAAGCAGCATGCACCCGTCACAGAGACAAGACAGTCCACACTGGAGGCTCAGTTACAGATGGAAAGAGATGCTCTGGAGCAGAAAGAGAAGGAGGTAGTGGATTGTTCAGTTTTTGTTTTTTGAGGATTTTCCAAAGCAGTAAAACCTTATTTTTACTTAGTTTTCAATATACATAATCAGATGTTTGATAGGAAACATGAATCGATTACATAAAACCTTTATTCAGCATTACATTAACACTGATAGTTCTAATAAAGTTGTACAAACGTCATCAAGTCAGAAGCTGTATTCATTTGCACTATATTGTAATATTTTTATGTTTAGGATAATAGGATTTGCAAGGCCCAGCAGAGGATGTACTTCCTGTGGCAGTTGAAGAAATTCAACTTGCCAGTAAGGACCATGGTGCAGTTCTATACTGCCATCATCGAGTCCATCCTTACCTCCTCCATCACTGTGTGGTACGCTGGAGCCACCACTAGGGACAAACAGAGACTACAGTGCATTGTGCACTCTGCTGAGAAGGTGATTGGCTGTAACCTCCCATCTCTCCAGGACCTGTACACCTCCAGGACACTGGGGCGTGCAGGTCGGATCACAGCCGACCACTCTCACCCTGGGCACAGACTTTTTGACCCTCTCCCCTCAGGCAGGAGGCTACGGTCCATACGGACCAGAACCTCCCGCCATAAGAACAGTTTCTTCCCCTCTGCTGTTGGACTCATGAACCATAACCCTAAGACTGTTACCACCACCCTCCACAAATGCTGATGACCCTATGTTTATGCACCTGTCTGTTTGCACTGATCACTGCACTGTCATGCACATATTCCTGGACTATAGTTTACATTCTTTTATCTTTTAATTATTCTCTGCACTGTATATTTTGTAATTTTGTAATATTGTGTTATAGTTATAGTTCTAATATCTCTGTATATTTGTAATTTGTATACTTGTATATTGTCTTATAGTTTTTATACTTGTTTTTTATGTAAGCACGAAGTACCGCAGCAATTTCCTAATGCTGTGAACCTGTTCACCCATATGGCAATAAAACCGTATGATTCTGATTCTGACACTGAGAAAAGAGCACAGTAAGCTGTTGGAGACATATCTTCGCTTGAAAGAGAGCGCAGAAGCCTTAGCTGAAACAGAAAACCTAGAAAGCTCAGAGGGTGCACTTGAGGAAGTTCTCAGAGAGAAAACTGCAGGGCTGGTTGTCTTACAGGCTCAAGTACAAGCTCTGGAGGAGAGTGCATCATCCAGAGTGGAAGAGTTAGGCCTTCGGATCACAGAGCTGGATGACTTGGTCAGTGAAAAAGACTCTGAGATAAGCCACTGTCGCCTCCTTCTGGAGCAGTCTCAAAGTCATGCAGAAGGTCTTCAAAAGAGGGTCTCTAACCTAGAGGACAATCTGAGGGAAAAAGTGGCTGCAGCGTTGGTCAGCCAAGCCACACTTGAGGCCTTCCAGCAGCAGCATCAGTCAGTGGGAACAAAACAAAAGCAGGACCTGCAGAAACCTCCTGAGAGACACGTGGAGCTGCTCAGCTATGAGTTTGGAGATTTTGGCATTCCTCAAATGGACTTCAGCGGATTGGGTCAAGCAAAGCAAGTCCCCACAGGGAAGGTGGTTCATCTTACGCAGAAGCTCCGGGAGCTGGAGGTCGGACTCAGTGGGATGCAAAAAGACCAGGAACTCCAGAAGCAGCTGCTCTCCAGCTCTGAGGAGGAGGTGCTTGAGTATGAAAGGAGGCTGGCAGTGCTCATGGATCTGCTCAGTCAGATGAAGCCGGGAGTTCGCCAGAGGACATCATTGTCTGTGGAGGTGAGAGTCTGTCCAAAAGGCGTGTCTAAGAAATATAACCAACAAAAGTGCAAATATAGTTACAGTGATGAAGTCTAACATTGTGAATTGCTGTGATAATTTGTGACCTTTTTCCTCAGGCCTCCTCTGATGTCCAGCAGAATGTGTCGCAGCTTCTTCAGGAGTTACAGGAGGTCAGAGAGGAGACTTCAGCCACCAAAGAGCAGCTGGAGAGCTACAAGGAGAGCTGCAGCAGACTTCAGGAGGACCTCCATGTATGTGCTTTTAAATGGCTTCTTACTATATTCATACTATATATGAAAGTGTTTTTAGTATGTGACAAATGCCTTTCTCTCTAGGAAAAAACTTTAACAATAGAGAGGCTTCAGGAGCTGCTCCAAAAGGTAGGAAGAAAAAAACTTCACAGTTTATGTTTTACACAGCATTAAACTGTAATTTCCCAAGAAACAAGCGTGCTTAAACGCAAGACAAATTCAGTACTTCCACTTTGTTCTTTTAGACGTCATCTAATGATGGTGATGAGACGAAGGTGTCTGAGCTTAAACAGGAACTAACAGAGGCTCAGAGTGAAGCAGCGGCCACCAAAGAAGAGCTGAACAGCTGCAAGGAGAGCTTGGAGAAACTGCAAGAGCTGCTGCAGGTACAGAGCTTAAAAATCGTATTTTGTTATGGGTGCTGAGTTCAGTGGAAACTCCCCAAACATCAGTACTGCAAAACGGTATTTCTTCTTACCATAAAAAGATTATACGCTTTTCTAGCTTATGTTAATGTTATGGATGTATGAAGATCCGGTTCATATTCTAGGAAGTAGAGTTATTGGATATTCATGAGAAGATCAGTACTACTGTGTTCTGTAGCTGATTAGTTTAACTTTCTACTAAGGAAACAGGGAAACAGCTGGAATAGCTCTGTCCAAAGATGTTCTGGCAGCTCTTACAGAACCTGTGGGGGTCACGGTCATGGCCACGACCACGTTCTGCTGTAGCCCCAATATCTAAAATAGCAGATTGTGTGTGCCAGTTGCTGTTTTTGAATTGCAAGTATATTTTTAAAGCTAATGAAAAGATAAATTGCCATCAAGATGATAGCTGACTGTGTTGAGTTTGTATGCCGACAGATGTTTTTCCACTTTTGCTCTCACACCAGATGTTTGCCTGCATGCAAACAAAGCCTGCTCAAATGTGATTGGTCAACACAACACACACTACAAGCTCTAAATAAAACCAGAAAGATTTTACTACCAAAAGTGCTCTCTTTACTTACCAATTGTCCATATTCCAAATCTGTTTATAAAAATTAGCCCAAAGGCAACAAAATCCTGCTAATACAGCACCTGGAGACCACGGAGCTCTCACCTGTTCCCACCTGCAGAGCTACGACCCCGACCGAGCGCTCACCGACTACATCTCCAGACTGGAGGCCCTGCAGAGGAGGCTGGGGAGCGTGACATCAGGTAACACATGCAGTTCAGGTTACATGCATCACGTGGAGTTACAGCTTTCTTTATCACCTCAAATTTTTTTAAATAATGTCATCACGTAAAAACTGCATTTTTATGTACTCAGGTTATCTTTGTGTAATACAGTTTGTTTGTTCTCAAACCTGCAAGTTAGACAAATATGCAAGAAAATAAGAACTCGGGAAGGGGACAGACAATCATGTATATTTGTCTAATGCTAATTTAAGACTTTGTGATTAATTTATATGTTTGTGTTGTATGGGTGGAGCGTTACGTAGAGGATGTTTGGGTTTATTGTTAAGGAGGCTGCTACTGGATACTCTACACTACACTGTGTTTTGTTTAGGCCGGACAGACTACAGAGGACATTTGTAGAGAACGTATTTTTGTAAAGCGTAGGAGCTTTGAATTTTCTGGGTATTTTGTCAAAAACTGAATTAAAGAGGACTACATTATTTCAAACTGGTTTGCATTATTTCTCTTTTTATATTAAAGCTTTTATTTGTGGAATAATTAGGACTGCACCAATACATGACTGATATCGGCTGATTGGCAAATTTATTGCTGCATCAGTAGCAAATATTTATCCTTTGATGTTCAGTGTATAAAGCTGCATGCTGAAGAGCTTACAGATCTGCTTTAAAGCAGTGAAGATTTCACCTTTTAAAAGGGGCAATAAATGTCAACAACCACAAATCTGTATCAGCCCAAAAATTAGGGACCTCTGCCTTGCCTGCCACAGCAGTACACGACAGTGAATACTATCTTCAGTTTTGTAACAGTATCATTCGCACTTTCACGTGGGTGAAAATCACGCAGTTCAGGTTAAGTGGGACATCACAGTATTTTTATTCCTTCATCCCCTATACTAGCTGACTGGCTCAGAAGGACATGTATGTGAAGGAATGCATAATTTTTTTAATTATCAGTAAGTTGCCAACTACTACCACACTACCAAAGTTACAAGCGTTACAGATTTTGGCTGAATATTATGGAAACTACCCGAAAGAAAATGAGGTGTATATGTCATCAAGCGGTAGTTTGAGTTCAATACTGTAAGAGTTTGTGTCATAATGGATGCAAAGTATGTTAAGATCATCTTGTGGGAAGGATGATTCAGTTGTACGACTGTTTTACGACAGTCAACTTGGAAGTTAATCCTGGCGGGAGGGGCTAAGAGCTCACTTGGTATGTGAGTCGCACAGAGCGAACTTGTGTGAGCCGCTGTAGCATTATACATGCAACAACCTTAAAGCTTCATATTCATCATCCTGCTAGTGTGGAGACGTTTGTTTTGAGTTTCTGAGCGGAACGGTCATGCTGCCCAGCCGGGGCTACAGAGGAGAGGGAGAGGCTACGTTCACATGAGCCTCCTGATCACCACGTATCTGGAATCAAGTACCCACAGACACACTTCACACATATAGAGCTCTATTTTCTTTTATTGCTGGCCAGCCATTTTATTTCATTCATAGACTACTCCGAGCGTTTACTGGAGTGTGTTTGGAGACCCACGCTTTTATTGTGGGTTATATGAACATTGGTGCTTTGAACTGCAAAACTGAGAGAGACTCTGTTCGTGGGGTATACTATGTACCTCATAGTTTGACACATGCTGTGTTAGTGAGAGTGCTGTAATTAAAAATATGTCCTGTATTTTCTTTCTTTTGGTATTTTTGAGTGGTATACAATTTTATTTCAGGCATACCTGCTTAGCGGTGAATTTATGTTATGGTTAAGTTTCCTTTCAAATCATAAATGCATGGCAGATGTGTGTAAAGGGATGACATTCTGCAACTGTTTGTGATGCATGCTTCAGTCCAAAACAACAGATTTAGGTATTGGACAAGGATGGTACATTGCCATCGACCCTAAATAAATTCCATCCTGTTGTTACAGATATGATTTCAGCTTTCATTCCTTATTAAGCTGATATACCAGTTACATATATACTGAGAAATAGAATTTTATTATATAGGTATTTTATATACGTATATTTCTCTTTCGCACAGGAGAAAATATGGTGTGAAATAACACAGTATATGTGTTTCATAATTGACTAAAAATTGCTAAAATTGTCAGACATGTCTGAAAAAAGGTATGAAATCTATCGATATGGTACATCCAAAGTGAAACCCAAAAACTGTTTCCAGACAGAAGAGCAGCTAAAATATGAGTGAAATGACAGAGAATATGGGAGTATATAAAGACTGAGACATGAGCACAAACTTCAGCTTTCTTTTATTCTGATTGTGTTTACTTAGCAAAAGAGTTGCTGTTGTCTGCAGAAAGGTTGCTAATAAATTCCACTTTGTCCCACACAAACACTGTTCTTTGTCCCACATTTAGTTTGTTGTGATCTTGTCATCCTATTGTGTGCATGTTGCATTTGTGTGTTGTATTTGCAATTGCCTTCTCTGGATGAAATGTATGTGTTGGGCATACTCTCCTCACAGAACATGAAACTCACACAGACTAAAAGTTTTAGAAATATCTAGAAAAAAAAATGTCCAGTTCACCCACAGTTTTATTTCAAGATTTATTTCAGTCCTTCATCTGAGACTATCAAGTCTCAGATGGTAATACATAGCAGTACAGACTTTAACACTGTGCTGCTGACTCGTCCTGCTCGTCTGCCAGGACATTACGTGGCACGGTGTAATCGGCCAAATTGGGAAGCCCGGATACCACACAACAACTCAATCCACGGCGGGGAATCCTCAATGGACAGGCTGCGGACCACACTCCGGTTAAAACATCATAGTACTCAACACATGAAGTGTTGGATAAACTCCGCTCGCCCCCGGCAACAAAGATGCGGTTGTTGATTACTTCAATGCCAAAGTTGCTGCGGGGGGTCAACATAGGTTTCACATCGTTCCACATGTCGGTGTCTGTGTTGTAAACCTCAGCGATGCGAAGATCATTGGTTCCATCAGAGCCACCGACCTAAAAGTAAATTGATGGGTAAAATGATTAAATGCAATTGAAAGCAGTTTCACAGCACCCTTGTAAGACAGGGCACCTGCTCACAATACTTCAGCTGCTTTTCACATGTACTCCAGACAGTGACAGGAGAATTAAGTTGCAGCATTGCCCAAAGTTGCCGTTTACATGTAGCAGACACCAGGAGATGGATTCCCTTAGGTGTGGTCTCACTACTGGAAATAGATTGGTTTAGGGTGCTGCCTGGATAGAGTTAAGCAGTTACCTGTGCTATACATACCAACTACAGGAGAGTAAGCTATTAAAGCAGTGACACCTATTGCAGCGTGTTATTAAGAACAAAGACGAATAAACCTGAAGAAAAAGTATTTATACTTTTACTTTTCCGTGTCAGCAGTGTTTCATGTACTTACAGCAAAGACTTGACCGGCATATGCAATCACTCCTAATCCACTGCGGGGGCTGTTCATTGACTGGATCATCGTCCACTGGTTGGTCTCAGCGTTGTAAAATTCAGCCGTGGCCAGGGGCCCGTGTCTATTCCACCCGCCGCAAATGTAAATCTGAAAAGAAAAAAAAAGGGGGGGTATTGTTGTTGTTGTTATTTGAAAGGCCAATAGCAAACTGATTTCATATTTTTATACACAAATTTCTGGACTCATTTCATTTTGAATAAAGAGTTTGTGCAAACTGGTGGATTGACTATTACAGAAACAGTAAAACATGATTTTAGTAATTACAGTACTGTTAATTTAGGACAACTGACATAAACTTTATATCATATGCTTGCTGACAGATTTGTAGGTCTGTGTGAATTTCTCACCCGGTTGTTAAGTGTTGTGCAGCTGGCTTCGCGCCTCTGTTCATGCATTGGTGCAATAAGAGTCCACTGGTTGGTTTCGGGTTGATAGCGCTCTGCAGTGTTGAGGTGTCGTTTTCCATCATGGCCCCCCATGGCATAGATGCACCCATTCAGCACAGTCACACTTACATAGTAGCGGACCTCGTGCATTGCTCCCAGCTCATCCCAGGTGCGAGTGGTCAGGTCAAATCTACGCGCCGTGCAGTAATACTCTTTGGAGAACTCATTGCAGCAGCCACCAATTTGGTAGACATACCCATTGAGGAAGGCAGCTCCATGGAAGGCACGATGATACTGGCGGTCATTCCTTACGCTGAGCCAGGAGTCAGCCCGGTAATCATAGGCCTCAATGACATGAGTTCGATCGTTACTCGAGCCCCCGATGGCGAGCAGGATAGAATAAGGCAGGCGAGGACGAGCAAGTGGGTGATAGAAGCCAGACTCACCGGGTCTGCTGGATCTAATAGGTATGGCTCCAGTGGCCTCATCAACCATGGATCGGCATTCAGAATTGCTGCTCACCAGCTCATTAGACAGCACATTTTGCCTTAGGTACTTTACAGTCATCAGTCTCAGACGAACCTACACATAGAATACAAAATATGACTTAGTAACACTTAATTTTAAGTACCTTATGCTTCAGCAAACTCAAATCTCTTTCGCATGTTTGAGACTATACATGAAAAGCCTAAAAAGCTGTCATCATGACAACTGATACAGTATATGGACAAATGCACTAGCCCACCGATGCATTACACATACAGGAGCTGCTCGGCCATGGAAATCTATACCACAAAGCTCCTGACACATAGCTTTTGCACTGATGTTAATGCCAGAAGAGATTTGTTGACTTTTATTCACTATGCATCTCAGCACTCAGCATCCCTGCTCTAAAGTAGTCTGACACTTCCTAGCTGAGTTGCTGTGATTCATAAATGCTTGCACTTTGCAAAAATCCCACTTACAATTGATCATGGAATATCTAGGAGGGAAGAAATTTCACAAACTGACTTGTTGAAATGGTGTGTCCTCCTACAGCACCATGCTCAAATTTGGTGCATCTTTTAGACCAAACTACTCTTTCATAAATGTTTGCAAAGGCAGACGTCATGGCTAGGTGCTTGGTTTTATACACCTGTAGTGATTTAGAAGTCACGTTTTGTGTTCGTGATACAGAAACACAAAAACAACCAGTAAAGCCCCTCAGGATTGATATTTCATAGAAAAGGTGGTACCATAATGAACTTTACAAAAACAAGCAAACTTAAAATTTAAATAGTTTCTTAGTTTTATGTTTGGCTGCTCTTTTCAGCAATTCTAGAGTTGAGGGGAATGCCTGAAACAGGCATTCAGTGCAGCTTAGAAAGAACCAGGGCATAAAGTGGAGAAAGAAATGCTTTAGTATAAAATCACATTACATATACAGGTCTTCCTTTTCTGCTTTAACCTGTACATGTGTGTCACTCTTGACTGATAAGTTAAGTTGCTTGTTATTTATCGCTTTGCAAGAGAAGACAAACTCATGAGCTTGAAAATAAAGTTCAGCAGAACTCCAGATGTTAAAGCATCCTTAAACCCAGATTGACTTAGATTGACTCAACTTGACTAATGTGGCCTTACTGCATTGATTTTTTTCTTTCTTTTTTTTTTTTAAACAAATGTCTGGATAGCACTATCACTAAAATCCTGAAGCACTGAGTCCAAAATAAATGTAGTAATGGAAGGTAATACCTTAGGCAACAGAGTGGAAATGTGTTGCTCCCGTTCTGCAGGTGCATGGGCGATCCACTTAATCACAGCTTCATACACAGTGTCCTCCTGGACATCGAGGTGATCAGTATCAAGGATATCGGTAAGTTCCTCCACAGTGAGGTTTAGGAACTCCTCCTCTGCAACAACCTGCTCAAAGTGGTTGAGGATGTATTGGTAGGCCTTGGCACGCAGTTTGGGTAAAAAGGATATGGTTGTCAACTGCCAGATGCCAACGCAGTTCACTGGGCAGAGCTGCTCCCCAAGGAAGTCACAGCAGATTTTTACGAGGTCCATTACATTGAATCGATTGGCTGCTAGCAGAAGTTCTCGTACGTTGTCCTCCGTCACGGAAACTGAGCCAGTGTACGCAAAGTCAATGATGAGCTCCATCATGTCAGGAGACAGGCCACGTATGTTGAAGACCTTCTGGTCTGGGGGGTTCAAGTGTGTGAAGTCAACCCTGAGGGTAGAGGAGACACAGCAGAGAATTTGAAAAAGCACGAAGACAACAAGACAGTAAATGATGTCATGTACAAGTAGCTTTAAACCACAACACAACTACAGACCCAAGGGCACTGTGATCATGAATACTAAAACTGAGGAGTTGCTGAGGCTCAGATATCAGTAACTATGACAGTATTGTAATACTGACCATAATGTCCACACACCAATGACTGATGTGCTATTCTATCAAGGTATTATTTTTCTGCATTAGTAGTGTGTTTGGGATCATTGCAATGGTGAATATGAAGCTGTTGCCAATTGTAGCCCCAAACCATGACAGAGCCTCTACTGTGCCTGTAGACACTCATTGTTGTACCTCTGGCATTACCTCCCTTGTACATATTGACGATGATTTAAATAAAAAATTTCAAATTCAGATTCATCATTCCTTGAAACTTGTTACCACTGATTTTCAGTTCTTCACTTGCTTCGCTGCTTCACTTGATCGCCACAAACACACAGCGCTGCCCCGCCCCCTTCTCCTCTCAGCCGAGGGTGCGGGTCGAGTGAAGCAGTGATGGCGTGAGCGCGAGTCACTCAGCCGGGTTCATTCATTCATGCCTGTACAGTTTTGGCGTGGTTACGGCCAACAGTAACAAAACTGAATTATATATAAAGGCGACTTTTGCTGGCAGTCTCTCACCAAACCTTTCAATCTCACTGACACTGCCACATCAAGATTAACGCGGAAGCCTATGTCCTTATATTAAAAAGTTTTGCGAGATCTCGCAAAAGTTCCTCTTTTTTTTTTTTTTTTTTTCTCCCATGTTTTTTTTTTTCCCGCATGTCCCTTGCGGGGTTCCGTACCATCGTGTATCAGCAGCAGTTTTAACAGCAAAATTAAAAGTCTAGTATATTTTAAGTGTGGAGGTAAACATGCAACCTGCATTGCTGGCAAATGTGTTATGAGTTATCTTTTGGGTATATCTGTTCCATGATTTAACATGTTCCTTTAGTTCACTTGTTGACACTGTTCCCAGACTCAGATAATAAATGACATATCTTGAGGACATAAATCCATCAATTTTCCCTTGTTATCAACTAAGCAACTTACCAGAAATACAGACTACAGTTACAGAGGACGATCTTGTGGACTGGAAATTCGACATCACCCACTTTGAGAATTGCATCACACAATGTTCTCTCAATACGGAGCTCATTATAGATCGAGCTTGACATATTTGAAGGCTGCTCTCTATTGTTCATCTTGAGTTTCGATGCTTTGTGTTTGTCTCTTGGATCAGTTAGCTTAAATGTTGAACGCTGTCAAACCTTACTGTGTGATTCTGGAATGGAAGCTTATGACATCATAATGACTTGAAAGCAGTTATGCTGACGAATTGTTTTGTAGTGTATCTTTTTATCTAGTGTATCTTTTTATTTCAAAAATAAACAACAAAACTTAATGTTTGTTTATTTTTGTCTTAATGTCTAGACCCATTTACTCTTCGTAAACAATGATGACGTAGGTAGCGATGCGCGCGCATTCTGAAAATGGAAGTATGGCGGAATGCAATGGCTTGTCAAGCTACGCTAAGGGATTATCCGCGAAAGATCGAGAAAACTACCTCCGCAAGTTAACTTTGACCACCGGCAACTGGCTAACAGATCCCTGCAGTATTAACACAGGGTGGGTGGACGACGTTAGTAACTGCGGTCAAGTGAGCCCTCATTTTCGAAGACGCACTCAAGCTAGCCGCACGTAGAATTACGTTGCGCTTTTATACCGCATATTACGGTACAGCTGCCAGTCGCCCTAAAAAACACACGTCTTGTTATCCTTCAATGTCCACCATTGCAATGCATTTTTCATAATTTATGATCTCAGTCTTTTAATACAAAAATGAATTTATGTATACTCCACTGTTTTACTCAAACTGACATTTTTGAGGTGTATTCATAGGAGCACTGTTCGAGGTGACGCAGATCTTTTGCCTGATTCTTGCTCAGCGTGACCCCCACTGTATATGGACTGACTTTCATCTCAAATAACTGTACAGTTTTCAAGAAAATTGCTTTCATTTACATTTCTGTACTTCATTTGTTCCTAAACTGGCGTACTCATTGGGGCCAACAATAATAAGACGAAATCAGTTTTAATGTATTCAAATATATGCATAGTTTCAATGTTATATAAAGTTGTTGATATCAAATGTGATCCTGCTAATAAGTGGTTAGTTTGTGATATTACCGGAGTTTAGTGCTTGTGTATTGAAATTGGAGTCCCAGTTAAGACAGTGGAAGTCACAATTTCAGAATGATAGAAGGGACAAAGATGAATTCCAAATATGTATTTGAAAAAGACTTCAGATTAAACACACTGGCAATATAGAACATTCATGCATGAACAGTGATATTTAAATCTAGACATGGCTCAAAGTCATATCATAGAAAATTGTCAATATTCAAATATCTTGCTTTTATAAAGCAGTAACAAGGAACACAATATTTTTAACATGGGGACTTATTTCAGACACAGAACACAATTCCAGGGTGAGCTCTTGTGGGTTACAGGTGCGGCCCTCAGAGCCCCACCTTGGATCGTCCCCAGATGGTATAGTAACATGTACTGTGGCAAAGGTATAGTAGAGATAAAATGTCCTTACAAGTACCAGGAGGGTCTTCAGGGAAGTTGTAACAGTCGTAATTGTGATGTCTCTTTACGACAGTCTGGCCTTTTTGTGTAGATGATGTCACCAGTGTGCGCCCACCGCTCCTCAGTAGAGAGCGCGGGAGATGTGTTTTGCAGACGGACATTTTGGCTTGAGGCGGACCTTTTCCTTTTTCCTTATTTTTTGTACCGTTACAGGTTGTATGAACACTGCTCGTTTTCATGTGTGTTTATGTAGCAGCCGTTCAACCGGGCTTCATAAGGTTGTGAAGATTACATTTATTAAAAGGGCAATACTGAAATTCTCAGTGCCAGTGTGCTTGTGCGTTTTTTTGGCTGCCCGCCGCCTCCTCTTCACCACCGAACACAACCCAGACGTTACAAAGTACAGAAGATAAACAGTTCTGTCGGGACAAGTCATTAGTGTTGAAACACTCACACCCTTACTACTACCAGATTCAGCTCCACATGGTGTGGACGACAAAAGAGTTTGTTGTGCAGCGTATCCTAAGAGATCAAGAACTTCTGCAGGAGACCTTACCAAAAGCACAAAAAGTCTTCACCTCGTGTGTTGCCAGAACTACTGACAAGAAGATACGACCCAGCCTTGGAGATGCAGAGGGCGTGCAAACTCTGTGGAAGGCCTGATTTTGGCAAAACAATCGACTGTGTCAGTTGCAGCAGCCACTTTCACTACAGCTGTGTACAGATCAGACGGAGGCCAGCAACATGGTTGTGTCAGGAATGTGTTGAGGCCTGAATGTCTTCATTGATTATATCAAAAATGTAATTTAATCTGTGACCTTTTCCTTATATTTAAGCTGTTTGTTATTATTACTCTTTGTACTTAGATACACCTCACTTCAACAAGACATATTTAAACTTTCTTTTCAAAATAATAATACATGCCCATTATAGATATTTTACTATTCTAGTCGGACTGATGGATACCTGTAAATAGTTTTGAGCAAAGTCATAGATCTCATTTGGTATCTCATTTTGGAATTAAAGTCTGTGTTTATACCACTACAAACAAAAGTGATATTGCACTGTCTAGTTGTCTGTGAATGTGTATGGAGATTGTCCTTATAAACATTAGTTAGCAGCTAATGTTGAAACTTTCTAATTGTGTTCTCAAACCATAACACCTTATTCATGAATACAATGACATATTCAGACAATATGCATCATTTGAAAAGTTTTAGGGTTACAGTTATTTTTTTTCTTTGTTCTGCTGATTAGTTTCTAGGTTAATTGATTGGTGGTTTGGTCTCTAACATGTCAGAAAATTGTAAAAAAAAAAAAGAAAAAAAAGTTTTGTTCTGTGCACAATCCAAAGATAGGTTACTGTCACACAGGAGGAAAGAAGCAAATTTTTCAAATTGTATATTTATTTAATAATAACTAATGGATTCATAGTTGCAGATTGAAATAATTTTGAGAGGAAAACCAAAACAATGTTACTGTTCAAACTATTAACAATGCAGTGCTGTATGTGAAATCACAATAAATCATAGAATGCACTCATTTTTTGGCTTTTTTGGGAACAACACTCTTGCAGAGGTTTGTGAGAGTGCCACACACAGTCACAACATCATCTAAAATGTTAACTTGAGACACTGGAATTACTGTTTGCAGAATCTTAAAGTTCTTCCACCGTCCTATTACTCCTTCCACGTGTATCCTGACTCGAGATAGTTGTCTTGATGAATCCACTTCATGTGCAGAGAGTTGCTTTTTTTCCTTTTGTGAAATTAGGTATACGAAGAGTGGCACCATGAGCCGCGAGTTCATCTCGGATTAGAAATCCTCTGTCGGCCAGAATCTCATCACTGGGTTCCAAAAGTTCCAAAAACCCTGACTCCTTTGTTATCTGCTTGTCTGAAACCCGCTCACCCCAACCAGGTGACAGAAATAAAATAGCTGCAGCTGGAGTAATGCCAATCAAATATTTAATGGTGTTGTTGTCTTTATAATTTGACCATGTCTGGGCCCTGGCAGTCAGATTACTGGGTCTAGCAATGAAAATTTCAGTGCAATCTATGATGCATCTGCATCTTTTGAGGTTTCTCTTGAAGATTTTTGGCATGTTCTTTGATAAGGCCCCCTTACTTGGCCATTTAATGAGTGGCTTGAGGATTATGGACATGGCAGGTAACCAGCTTCTACAAATATTTGATATGGTGGTTTTTGATACCTTAAATCTATAGGCTAAATCAATATTACTTAGGCCCAGTCTTAATTTCATTAGCGCAACCAATAGATGATCATGTAGAGTGAGTTTATGGCTAATTCTTTCTACACTATCTGTTGTTTTTGCAAACAGCCATTCAAAGATAATGGAGGTAAGTCCTGTAAAAAAAAAAAAAAAAACATTCCTGATGATTTTAATATAGTTTTTTATTTTTTCTCTCACACACATTTCGGGCCTCTCTCTCTGGGGTTTTTTTTTCTTTTTCTTTTTTTTTCTTCAGCTCTCAGCGGAGATGGTCGCACTTTTCTTCTCTCCCCAGCCTTCCTTTTCCCCCTGCTTTGCTGCTTTAGAGCCTCTCTTCACACAACTTCCGAACTGGAATTTATAATTATGGATCTGGTCAGCTGGTCTCTCACAGCCATTGTTTTGATCAAATTTTCACCATGAGGAGACTGGGGGAAGGAGAACTCTATTCCCTCTTATCAATTGACATTCCAGCTGACTACGTTATGGATTCCTGTGTGGCGTGGAAGATGACATGCCTGGCCGTATTGTCAATAGAGGACACACACATTTGACTTATTGACACTGGGGTTTCTCTGAATTGGACCTGGAGATACCTGGCTTGTCGTTGCAATTAAGGAAGTCTAGGCAGCTGTCTGGCCTTGGTAAGGCTGCTTATGACGGGACCTTGTCACTGGGACCTGAGACAGAATTTTTTTCCACTGCATGCAAATGTGGTGTGAACGACAATAAAGAATCCTTGAATACTCAGCCACTGCCTCTCCAGCATCCACCTGCCTGCCCTACGAATCATGCCAGTTTGCTCTCACCACAACCACTGGATCCTGGAAACATCCCGCCAGCCCAAACCCCGACAAGGTCCCCCCAAGGCCATTCTGTCCGAGACCCACCGACTCTCTGTGCATTGCCAGACAAACATTCTATGCTACCACCTTGCTTTCTCTCCCACTTATCATTTTTTGTACTTCCACAAACGAGAACGGTCTTATCTGCTCCTTGAGTCAACCTCCATCACAGATTTGTTCCTTAATTTCTGTGGAATCCTAGAGTAAATTGTGATGAGACTCTGCACACATACAGAGGTGGTCAGCTAGATTCATAGTCAGCTGGGAATTTCACGTCAACTTCCTGTGCTGATTTTTAATGAATTTTTCAATGTATTTTTCATACTGTATTACCTTTGGTAAAAATGAGTGTTTTACACTTTCAATCTCTGTGGAATCCTAGAGTAAATTGTGATGGGACTCTGCACACATGCAGAGAGGGTCAGCCAGAAGCTGAATCTGTTGAGAAGTCCATGTCAACTTCCAAAACTGATTTTTAATGAATTTTTAAATATTTATTTTTATACTGTATTACGTTTGGTAAAATATGACTATATTACACTTTCAATCTCTGTGGAATCCTAGAGTAAATTGTGATGGGACTCTACACACATGTAGAGGGGGTCGTCCAGAAGCAGAATCTGTTGAGATTTCCACGTCAACTTCCTGTGCTGATTTTTTATGAATTTTTAAAAATATTTTCCATATTAAATGGACCTGGGTGAATATGAGTGGATTTGTCACCCGATTTCTGTGGATTCCTGCAGTTATTTGTGATGAAACTGGGTCCACGTGCCGAGGGGGTCAGCCAGAGTGATACTCTGTTGAGAAGTCGACGTCAACTTCCATTGCTGATTTTTTATGAATATTTTAAATTTTTTTATTTTGATATTTTCCAAATTGAACAAACCTTGGTGATTTTTGTGCAGATTTGGTCTTTAATTTAAGTGGAGTCCTTAACTTGCCTTAGATGAAATTTCACAGCCAGGTAGAGTGGATAAGGCAGAAGCTGAATCTACAGAAAATTTTTATGTCAGCTATCAATGATAAGCTTTAATGGCCTTATAAAAAATATAACCACACTGGACTGAGTTCATTAAATAGGCTCAGAATTGTCAATTTATAATTACAATTGTACAGTCCTATAACTTGACCCTGGGTTTATTTCTCGTGATTTTCTGCATGAATATTAGCCACATCCATCCATCCGTCCACCCTATTGCGCTTTTTCTGTTAAGCTCGTGGGTGGAGGGTTGTCAGGCTGGAGCCTGTCGCAGATGTCTGCAAAATCAGCTGTGCAGGCCATGATAAGGACTTGAATAAATTTGTAATGACAGCGAATCAAATTTCACACGACTAAAGGAACACATCTTTATTGAGGAAAAGTATAGCACTTCTGGGGCTGTACTTATCTTAATTTCGCCAAAACAACACACACACACACACACACACACACACACACACCACAACTTTGTCTTAAAATCCATAATTTAATAAATGTTATTGTTATATGTCATAGTGTTTTACAGAACGAGAACACATATATAAATCAAAAGTAACTACAGGTTATTTTTGTTCCGCTGTACAGAAATCGGCAACGAAGGACGAGCATTACCATAAAGCTTAGGGTAGAAGCGCAAGAAAATTTACGCGGCGGCTGATCTGCGACTGACTTGACCGCGGCTCACAATTGACGGCTCACTTGACCGCGGTCCTTGAACTGCCAGAACGCCTCTGGCCTTGGAGGCCAGATTAAATCCTCTGGGCTCAATCCTCTTGAGTTCCTCCAGTCACGAGCAGTTGTTGCAGTGTAGCCATGCTGGAGGAATCTGCTGCCACTGTGACGCTGTTCCCATTTGGGTGTGCTTGTTCTGCAACAGTGATTAGGTGTGTGGTACGCGTCAATGCAACATCCACATGAATGAAAGACCTTTGGTTCCATCTAGTGGTTAAAAGTCAATGTAAAGGCAAGGACGTTTTGCAAAAGTCAGAATAAATTAGCAGAAATGAGAACGAACAGGGGACTCGGATTGGTTTTAACGCTGGTTTTAACAAACAGAAACACACTAATGTGATTACTGCGAGCAGAAATACGAGGCTGCAGGACGGTAACAAAACCTCAGTAAAAACGAGCATTTAAACGCAATCTTATCGATATAGCCTACTGCAAAAGAACAAAAGTAACGAAAGTTATCAGAATACATTTACTCATCTAAGAAAAAGTAATCAGTTTGAGAAGGATTTTGGTCCAAACTCCATACCAGTTGTGGCGGTATTGCTTTATTTCGTTGTTTGCCAAAAGAGTGAACATGAAGAAGAAGAAAATTCTCGCGAGAATTTTGCGACTTCACGTTTCTTTGGATTTGCGTCTCAAACTCGCCGGCACGAGAGAAATAGTATGTTGGCTCTTGGTATGTTTTAATATTTCTACAAGCAGACTAAAGCTTAAAGGGTTATTATATTTATAATATATTGTACACCGTAAAACAGAGACGATTGTGTGCTTCGTTTGGACTCTGTTTAGTCATAAATGGAGAGTCTTTGACTAATGAAAATAACAAAAGTACGGAGAGATTTTATTGCTGATTTAGTTGTATAATATGTAGTAAATAACCAGTATCAAGTAATGCGCAAATAAGTTTAAAAAGGCGTGGTTCGCAGTCTCCGCTCTAATTCCTTCCAGATGTGTTTGTAGAAGCAGTCTGCATGCCTAGGTGCTTGATTTTATCCAGCTGTGGCCACGGAAGTGATTGGAACACCTGAATTAATTGAATTAGATGGGTGAGGGAATACTTTTGGCAATATACTCTAGTGTAAAGTACTTGGATTTCAGATAATGAGATTAGCAAAGAACACAAGATTAATATACTAATGCATTAGTACTTAGTATAAAGTATAATACATCTGGAGGTTAACATCTGAAAGTAAAATAGATAAAGTAATAAACACTGAACTTCTGTAAAGCAAATCCTGTAAAAAAAAACTAAGTCCACCCTTACTGCTTCCATAGGAATTCAGATGTAAGTAGTAGCCAGGTGCTGCTAATCAAATGCACTTGATTAATTAATCATCAGCAAGGGTGAGCATCTCTATTAAGGGTTTATATATGAGGTTTTATGGTAATTTGCTGGTCTGACTCATTCAAGTGTGTGTAAGCACAATGCCACAGTCTTCCCAGGAGTAGACAAATTCAGCAGCAAATTCACCCCAAGGTCAGACCGTTCAATTCTCAGAGACATTGCGAAAACCCCATGAGCTACATCTCAGACTCTACAGCCCTCAGTTAGCATGTTAAGGTTCATGACAGTACAATTAGAATAAAACTGAATAAATCTGGCTTTTTTGGAAGGGCTGCCAGGAGAGGCATCTTCTCTCTAACAAGAACATGGCAGCAAAGCTTAAGTCTGCAAAGTTGCATCTGGGAAGAAAAAAAAAGCAAACACAAGAGTTCTGGAACAATATCTGTTGGACAGACAAAAATGGAGATGTTTAATGCACAGCACCACATTTGGAGAAAACAAAACAATGCATATCAAGACAAACACCTCATAACCCCCTGGAGTCACTGAATTTACCTCCTCTGTATACCAGAGTATACAATGTGAGGCCATCTGTCTAACAGTTAAAGCTCAGCCCAAAGTAGATCATGCAAGGTATTGCAATGGTCAAGTTAAAGTCCAGACTTCAGTCTGATTGAAATTCTATGGTGACACCTTAAGAGAGCTGTGTTTAAACTGATGCCTGCAAACTTCAATGAACTGAAGCAATGCTGTAAAAGAAAAAGAGTGGGCCAAAATTCCTCCACAATGATGTGAGAGAATGATAAAGTCACACAGAAAATTATAACTTCAAATTATTCATGCTGAAGGTGGTTCAACAAGCTATTGAATCATGAGGTGTGATTAGTTTTTCGCAGGACTGTATATTAACATGTCTGCTTTTCTTGTTTTAGTTGCAGTGATGTCACAGTGTAGCCCTCCTCAGTAAATATGGCAGCAGTTCCTGGAGTGATGGCCCTCCTCACCCTGCAACGATCAGTGACGTTGCGGCACAGCTTTTTTGGCTTAATTCCAATACCTTTGGCATCAACCTGCTTTCCCACGAGGCTTTTCAGTGCTGCTAAAGAAAGTACTGAATCAAAATCACCAGTAAACCCAGAGAATGAATCTTTGCTTGAGAACCTGAATCTCATGGGAGTTGATGTGAGGATGGCACGCCAGCGTCAACCTGGGGTGCTTCGTAAAGCCTTCACTAATGAGCAAGGCCTTGCTCAGTTCCTGCAAGGAAAAGGCGCCAGTCGCAAAGTGATTGCCAGCATCATATCCCGCTATCCCCGTGCCATCCCCCGCTCCATTGAACACTTGGAGCAACGCTGGCAGCTGTGGAGGAACATCTTCAAGACGGACGCAGAAATCGTGAGCATCGTGGATCGCTCGCCTGAGTCATTTTTTCGCTCCAGTGATAACGACAACTTGGAGAAGAACATAGCTTATCTCGTCTCACTAGGACTAAACACAAAAGACCTCCACCGGCTGCTGACCACAGCACCACGGACGTTTTCCAACAGCTTAGCGCTCAACAAGCAAATGGTGGAATTTCTGGAAGATATCTGTATAGAGCTCGGTGGATGTAACCCAGAGCAGTTTGCAAAAACCGTCATAACCAGAAACCTCTACATTCTCATCAGAAGCACTAAGAGAGTCAAGACAAACATAGACAACCTGAGAGCATCTCTTAAGTTGAAGGATTCAGAGCTGCTGGCTCTTCTTCAAAGCCACGGGGCAGAAATTCTGGACCTTTCTAATGAGTACCTAAAAAAGAATTTTAACAGCCTGGAGGAGAAGATGACTGCTCTTGGGTGTCGGAAAGCTGACGTAAAAAAACTGATCATCAGCTATCCGATGATTCTCTACATTGGGCCTGACACACTGAGCTCTAAACTAGACTGTCTCCTAAAAGGAGGAATAACAATTAAGCAGATACTGGAAAAGCCCAAAGTTTTAGACTACAGCACACAAAACATTACAGGGCGACTAAAGGAACTGCGAAGAGTGGGCTATGACTTCCAGAAGAATGGCATCAATATCCTGGATTCAAGTCGAAAGCGGTTCGATGCAAAGATAGAAAAGCTTTCTGCCTCACCAGATGAATTAATGTAGTTGCCTGTTTTATAATGTCAGACAGTTTTGGTTGATGATTTTCCATCATTTTGGCTTAAAAATAATCTGAGATCCTGTGATTGATCTCTTTAATAACCCAAATTTCATAAATGTGTCCTTGATGCATCAACTGGTCTCTATAATATCACTAAATAGTAAAATAAATAAATAATAGTAACACAAGCTGAAGGTCTGTGTATATGTAATTATATTGAACGCCAATGGGTAATGGAAATTATTAGATTACCTCCTTATATAATAACTGATTTCAAAAATTTCATGTCACTACATGAATATAGTTTTAAAAGGGAAAAAAATGAATTGCAAAAAAGGAAATGAATTTGTCTCATTTACTGTTAAAGTCATATAATTACTGATGTAGATTGGTGACAATCTGCAGTCTGTAATCTCCTACGGAGGGTGTTTAGAATCTATATACAATATAAACACAACAGTTTTTGAAGGCACGTGACTCTCAGTCAGGTAACCATCCCAAGTCTCAAACAGATGCAGCAAAGCCACATCAGGCAGGCTGTGATACATTTTCTTTGGCAGGTCCAAGTTGCAGCAAGTTACTTGTAACCCCATTCCGAACTGATCCCACACCAGCAGGTAAGACTCTACAGTTATGGAGGTTTGCTGTCATTACTTCAAAAGAAGCATTCTCATTCATAAGCTGGACCCATTCCTCATACTCTGGTGTGGCTGGGCTTTTCCAGTTCTGGCTCCTGAAATAAGACTAGAGCAAATGCTGGTTTTGACGCCTCAGGTAAATGTGATCTATCCCCAGGGCTGGCCCAATCCATGAAGGGGCCTAAGCAAAATTTGATTTGGCACCCCCCTCATACCAGTTCATTGTCACCATTATTAATGCTGGAGGATTGAAACTTAATATTAACAAATGTTTAGGATGCATTACGGTTTCAGCCCCATGTACGCATGCCCATTGAAAAACAATTTCACTTACTCTGATACATATTAAATCCATTTTATGACTAATAAAAGACTAATGATAGAGACATTTCATGTATACTGTATTTTATTTTTCGTTACTTACCCTCCAGCCCAGTAGGTGGACTTGATTGTTGTTGGACTTCAAAGGCATAGAGGAAGATACCGAGTGGTACACGGAACCAATGTTCTCCAGCAAAGTTCACCACGGACCTTGTTAAGCAGTTGCGCAACTGCTTCTTCACGATGCTTATGCATGTTAGAGTTGTGAGATGGAAGGAGAAAGCTGTACGTGTTTGACTTGAATTTTGACTTGGCTTTAACGATTTTTCTTTTAATTTCACGGTTGGAGCAAAGCCGCTGTTTGTGTGTAGGTAAGTGGGCTAACTCAGTTTCAGTCAACTGGAAGATAACTGCAGGAAATACAAAGAAAGATAAATCAACGTAAAATACGGAGCACAGTTACAGAAAAAGTAACTGCAGTCAGGGTGATAATGACAGGAAACCAGAGCGCTGTATTATGAAGCGAGTTCAACATACCCATATCTGGATTCATTTATCCTAATATTGGCGAGCAGGATAAACGGTCACACGAAGCTGGTTATCAGCTCTCTTAAATTAACCCAGGCCAGGGTTTCCCCTGCATGTTTACATGAAAGGGGTGCTGTTGGCACCATCTACCCAATCAAAAAGGGGCGTTTCACGGGTCATATGAGTTTTCTTCCACAGAAAATGATCCCTGTGAGTGCCACCTACTCCCCAGACGCTATCAAATAGAAATCTGTAAAGAAAATGTTTAAAAAATATACCAATAAAATGCAAGACTGTTGTTTTTTTTAAAAAAAGGAGGCGAGGAAATCACTTCAGGTTCTCTGCAATGAAATGAATTTGATTGAACAGGGGTCCTTGGTGTGTGTTCTGTGTTTCCAGTAGAGGAAAAGAGACTTTGTAGCAGATTAGATGGTACAACGTGTCTGTGTAGGTCAGGGGTGGCCAACGCCAGGCCTCGAGAACCGGTGTCCTGCAGGTTTTAGATGTGTCCCTGATCCAACACACCTCAATCAAATGGCTGAATTACCTCCTCAGTATGCAGTCAAGTTCTCCAGAGTCCTCCTAATGACTTCTATATGTGATTCAGGTGTGCTGGATCAGGGACACTTTTTTTTTTTTTTTTTTTTTTTCTTCAGCTCTCAGCGGAGACGGTCGCACTTTT